>NW_026996025.1:0-39165 GCF_035044405.1 Drosophila montana | reverse complement strand
ACATATATTTATACAACTGAATATCTTAAATATATTTAATTAAATTATACATTTTTAAAAATATTAAATTATATATTTATTTTAAATTTTAAATAATACATCTTACATGAGAATGCCTTCCAATTTCAAATTTAAGTAAAATGCCTAGGTCAAAAAGTTTTCAGTTCTTAATAGGCTTAGAGACAACGAGCTAGAAATCAGTTAAATAGGTATTATTCTGAATACGCTGAGCAAGAGAGGATAAACAATATAGAATCCCAGCGAGAACGTAGGGAATGTGAAGGTTTTAGCCAAACAGGGAGAAATAGGAATAGGCAACGAAACCAAGTTCGCAAACAAGACCTCGTTTTTAGGGCAAATGAACAGAGACAAAATACTGAAGACCACTCGACTAGACGAGCTAATTCTCCAGTGAGGCAACAGGAACAATTGGCTAATACTTCGCGTCGATCGAGACGTAGACAAGACCCAATCTATCGGGCAAACGAACAGAATCAAAATACCGAAGACCACTCGACTCGACGAGCTAATTCTCCAGTGAGGCAACAGGAACAATTGTCTGATACTTGGCGTCGATCGAGACGCAGACAAGACCCAATCTATCGGGCAGACGAACAAAGTCAAATACTGAAGACCACTCGACTCGACGAGCTTATTCTCCAGTAAGGCAACAGGAGTAATTGGCTGATACTTTGCGTCGATCGAGACGCAGACAAGACCCAATCTATCGGGCAAACGAACAGAGACACAATACTGAAGACCACTCAAGACGTCGACAGGACCCAGTTTAAAGGGCAGACGAACAAGAATGAAACAATATTCGGAGGGCTCGCCATCGACAACACATAGAACGACGACTTTTAGAAAGAGGTCAAAGGTCACAGGTTAGAGAAAATCCGATTCGTAGGATTAGCAAGCACGTTATACAAGTGCAAGGTGAAGTGCTCGAATTCAAGCACGGCAGGACGCTTTTAACGCGAATTGAAGTTTGTCACAGCGAATAAGCCAGTTTAGAAGTAATAATAGTAATAGTATAGCAGAGAATAGGCGTAATGCGAAAAATTTTCCAGAGGATGGAATTTCTCCAGCTATTAGCAATTACTTAGATGGTCTAATAGCTGCATTCAATAGAACAGCTAAGCAGGGTCCCGATCAGGTTTGCAAAGGTTTATGGTTTCCACATCAAGTGGACAAAATTTCTCGTGAAGTTATTGAAATCAAGTGTAGTGCAGAAGTAAGCTCCCATATTTTATATCTATCCTCTTTATTTCCCTCTGATAATAATAAATATAGTCTTTGCAAAACATGTATTCGTAGCATTAAATTAGGCAAAAAACCAAAATCTTCTATAACAAATGGCCTAGATTTTCCCGATCTGCCAGATTGTTTGAAAGGTTTAACGCCATTAGAGAAATGGCTGATTTCACCTCGCCTTCCTTTCATGATTATCAAGTCTTTATGATATGGCCGCAAAAATGCAATTAAAGGAACTGTGGTCAATGCACCAAATTCCTGTGGCCAGTGTTGTAGAGTCCCTTCCGAGGGCGTTTAATGAGAGTGAGGTAGTTCAAATTCATCTCAAACGTAGGATGGAATATATCCATGATTTCATGGCTGAAACCATAAGGCCTTCAAAAGTTGCTGATGCAATAACATTTTGAGTCAACACCGAGCCTTACAGAAAGCATCAAATTACTGTTAACGAACAGTGGTTGTCGTCCTTTTTGTCTTACGAAGTTCCGTTTGTTGCATCTGCTGACGACAGGGACTTAGTATCGCAGTTAGTGACAAGATCTGCTCAAACCTCAATGGATGAGCAGAATAATATAGAAGAAGATATTAATCCAGGAGGCCAGGAAACATTACTAGAAAACGTCCATGCAAAGAATAGTTAGAGTTCCTGGAGAGGGTCAGCGGCCTTTTGATATGATCGAAGATTGTGATTCACAGGAGCTGGCCTTCCCAATTATTTTTGCTGGCATTAAGAGAAAGTGCCCAGAAAGTTTTACAACCAGAGTTAGATTCAGAACTTATAAACTTTGATAGGGGAGGTTGTAGAACAGATAAATTATTTCTCAATTATAAAAATTGGAAATGATTAATATAAGGAACAGTACTTCCATTTGCTTCCGTAAGCACAGCGCCACACGAGGCATTACAGCAGCACAAGCCCTTACTGAAGAGTATTTAGAAAATTTAAGACGTCAGGATGATGGCAATAGGTTTTTGAAAAGTATTCGCACTTCACCAGCTTATTGGGAAGCTGAAAAGAAAAAGGTCATGGCGATGATTAGGCAGATTGGTCTTCCGACCTTTTTTATAACCTTTTCGGCAGCAGAAACTAGATGGGCAGAGCTGTTAGTTTTACTTACTAAGAATGTAGATAGATTAGACATTTCCCAAGAATTAGCAGGTAATTTAAGTTTTGACAATAAAGCCCGTCTAATTAGAGCTGACCCTGTTACTTGCGCTAGGTATTTTGATTTTCGTTATAGGCAGGATTTAAAACTAATGAAAAAGGAAGGCGGTTTTTTTTTGGCAGTCACAGAGTTATTTAGTATTATTGGCGAGTTGAGTTTCAGCAAAGAGGCTCCCCCACATGCATGGCATGTTTTAGCTGAAAGATGCCCCGAAGGTTGACTTGCCTGATTAGTCAAGCATTCCGTCAAGTCCTTTATTGATCAGTTTATCACAACTGAAACAAATAACTCAATTTTTGGAGTATCGAACTCACAATCACGGGCACTTATGTAGGCGAGAAGTTAGGGCATAAAAAATTGAAGATTTGGTATTCCATACCCTCCCATGCCTCAAACAGAAATTCTATTCCTATTAGAAGACGAATCTGAAAATAGAGATGTGCATCGCAGAAATTTTGAACAGATTCAGTTCGTTTTAGAATGTCCTTTTGATCGTGAAACCATAGATTACCTTAGTGATTTAAATAACTTTTTGTCCCACGATTAACTTAGCTTAAGTTATAAGTGCTATATAAATGCACTCAGGTCTAGTATAAAGAAGCCAAAATATATTATATTATATATAAGGCGATCATTCGCAGCAATTAAGCTTAACGCTTATAATACTCACCTTCTTCTTCTGCAGCGAGCCAATATAGATATCCATTTATATTAGATCCCTATGCTTGCTACAGCTACGTCGTTAATTATATTAACAAGTCCCAGAGAGGAATTTCAAAGCTAATGCGTGAAGCTGTAAGTGACATTAGCAGGGGAAATGTAACTATAAAACAAAAGTTACAGCATATAGGGCATAAGTTTATTTCGGGTACGGAAATATCCGCCCAGGAAGCCGTTTACTGCTGTTTAGGAATGCCTTTGTCCGAAAGTAGTACCGTAGTGGTTTTTATTAATACCTCATTACCAAAGCATCGGGTTGATTTAAGGAAGTCTAGGCAACAGTTGCAAAACTTACCCGATGACTCTGTAGCAATATTGGAAATAGGATTTATAAACTATTATGTTCAGCGCCCCGAAGCATTAGATAGTTTATGCCTAGCTAATTTTGCTGCTTTTTACAGTTTTTGCAAACGGCATAGTGCTGATGCTGATGACACCGAAACACCCAGGGCTTCCCAGCAATAAGTTTACGTACTTCGCGATGGTAGTGGCTACGTAAAGAAGAGGAACACTCCAATTATAATTAGGTATAGGAGATACAATATTAATACTGATAGGAGCAATTATTTTCGAGAATTAGTTATGTTGTATGTTCCATGAAGGGATGAAAATGTAGAACTAGTAGCAAGAGACTGCAAATCGTTTTGCATTCAGAATCAGAAGTTAATCGAGAGCAATCGCGCGAAATATAATATCTTAGATGACAGTGAGCTTCAGCATGCTCTTGTAAATGCAGCGCAGGCATAAAATGAAGAAAATGTTGAAAATCAAGAAGTAGTAGATGATAGATTTCGCGTATTAGGATTGCCAGAAATAAGTGCTCATTTAAATGTCTTTAACATTAATGGAAATGACGAGAACCTAGATTCTGAAGATAATTATGTCCGATTATTAAAACTTCCAGCTATAGTTTCAGCTGAAAGTTTAGCAGATATAGTCAGGTCACTTAATTTAAAGCACATGTTTTGCACAATGCCAAAAATAAATCCGTCTTCTACGAATTTGTTAGGCTCCAAAATGTTTTCCCAGTTGGACTACCGCTTAAAACGAATTTTTTAAAATGCTTCTCCATTCGGTGGTATTTCTGTCATAGTTTTCGGGGATCTACGACAGTTATCACCAGTAGGTGACCGTTGGATTTTTGAATCCAGCTCTAATGATCCCTACAGTGCAATTTATGCTTCATTGCTGTGGGACCTTTTGAGCTCACAGAAATAATGCGACAACGGGAGGACCAATCGTTTGCTTCTGCTTTAAATAATATGGCATCGGGAAACATCACAGCCGATGGTATTAGTCATGTCCGATACCGCATTTGTCAGCAATCGGATGTGCCCGTTGTTGCCATTCACCTATTTAGTACAAATGCGGCGACAGATGGTTATAACACGAAAAAGCTAAATTCAATTCCGACCGATTAATTTATTTCCACCGCTGATGATTTTATTAAAGCACCACATTTAACTGCGGCTTGTAGTCAGAGAATCTTACAAGCCGTTAGAAGCTTTAGGTCATTCGAAACACAGGGATTGTATATGCCTCTTCTTCTAAAAACCACTGCCAAATATATGATTACGGTCAACATAGATACTGGGGATGGATTAGTTAATGGGGCAACAGGCATGTTAATGCAAATAGATTTTGATGCATCCAGCCCTCCAATAACTTTATAGATGAAATTTTCAGATGATACCGTACTGCAATTGCTCGCTCAAAGTGTACACATCGTACAGAAGCTTTCTGGAACCCAATCCACAAAATAGTTAAAAGTTTTCAATTTGGAAGAAATGAGCTAGTTTTTATTCACCGCAGGCAGCTAATAATTGTACCTGCAGAAGGTATAACTGTTCACAAAAGTCAGGGAGCTACGTATAGCAATGTGGTGGTTCACACTTGCTCTCGTATGCAGCGTGCTGCAATATACGTAGTTTTAGTAGACCAACAACTGATTCTGGTTTGTTTATCATAGGAGATTTTGTTCCTAATTTTGTTCTAAGCCTCCGAAAAATGACGATAAGGTCTAAAATGAGATAGAGAAATTGCGGACTGGAAAACTACTTCGAACGCATTATGATCACTTATAGCATCTGTCCACTGAACTCATTTCTTACACATTTCTGAAAATGTTTAAAATGCGGACTGCACGTTTTCCCATAAGAAAACACATTCACATGTAAATTTGCCCCAAACAGTTTGTGTTTTACGATTATTTATCGAGTTTTTTATCGATGTTGTGAAAAATGTGAATTGGTTCACTACCATAAACAGCTGATATTGCAACGAAGGCAAGCGGTAACTTTATATTACTATTTAAAATTTTAATAATCCCACAGTTTTTAACATTTAAAGTTAGTCAAATCCCGCAAAGAGTCCATTAAATGGAGCCCCTACTTCGGGGCCGTTTTATTTGACTTGGGGAAGGAAATCTTTGCGTGGCTTATGTAAATTAAAGCAACTCGATCATCTGTTTATTTAAAGAAGCGGTACTTTTGCCACTCACATGTTACCGTAAACCGGTGGATCTTGTGAAACTTGAAAATGAGACATTGTTGTTAACAGCGCTAAGAGAGAGAGAGTATGTTATGAGCACATATGCATGTACATAGCTAGGCGGTCAGCGTGGGATCGCTGACTCTGCATTTATGATGCATGGAGCATAAGTGAAATTTCTGAAATTTCGAAATTCATAAATCCCAAAATATTGTCAAATTTGCATCGGACAGGCAGGCAGGGACTAACAGGCACACATGCGCATAAATGCTTCTATTCATATACAAAATATGCAAGTATGCGTGAATAGCAAGTCCAAAAACTTTTAAACGCACACATGCCAACGCTTAGGTACCCTTTCGAACAAGAACGAGCTAAAATGAAAGAAGATCGCAACGACTTGGCAAACCCTTTCATTGTTTCATATTACTCGTCCCCTCAAAGAAATGCCACCGACTTTTGACAAAAATTGAATTTGTGGGCATTTTTGCTTGTGCGGACACATGCACACACAAACATTTAAACGGTACCTAGACATGAAGAGAGCATTGAGAGCACTGAGAGTAAGTGCGAGCGAGATAAAAATAAACAGCGATGCCGTTCTATCGCACAAATCGTATGGAAGAGAGTAAGCCAAAGCAGATTCCTGTAGTGGGAGCGAGATAAAAAACAGCGATGCCGTTCTATCGCACAAATCATATGGAAGAGAGTAAGCCAAAGGAATTTCCTGTAGTGTGAGCGATCAAAAGATGTCATATGTATATCTTACTCGCTCGTTGGACCAGATGCATATTTTTTAAAGTGACCAACAAGTTTCCACTGTTTGTCCCATCTATATGTTTTTTGGTTAGTGCTGATACTAAATTTGATCGAAATCTGATCAATAATTGAGATATATATGACCAATGTGCTTGAGTTCGTCTTTCTCTCCTAGTATTGTGGCGTGTTTGTTAATTGTTTCGGTCTGAATAAACCTATTTTGACATACACATTTGTTAGATTTGTCAAAAGTACTTTTGAGTTGAATTTTCTGGCATTCAATTGTTGCCATTCCATATTTAATACTTAAATATTTTATTTATTTTGATTTTTCCACCATTTTACTTTATGGTTTAGCATTCTGCCGAATGGGAAAACTATTTCGTACCTTGGACTAACCTTACAATTTGTAAATCTCTTTAGTATAGCCGATTTTGTTGCCAATGTACATTGAATCCCATCACTCGCACATTCTAAATAATTTGGAAATATTGCCGTCCGGTCGATTTAAAGTAAGACTGCCATTTATATCAGATCCCAATCAGCTTGGTAGCTCCTTCGAGGTTGCTAAGCGTCACTTTTTGTCGCTTGAAAGACGCTTGACTCGAAGTCACATGTCTGAAATAGATAATCAGATTCCAATTACTCCTCACGACTTCATTCCGCATCAGTGTGTTTTAAAACTACAAAGCACATCGACGAAGCTACGCATTGTTTTCGATGCGTCCTGTCGGACATCGTCTCAAATTGTGTTGAATGACCTTATAATGGTTGGACCGACCATTCAAGAGTAGGTGTTTTCGACTCTGGTTAGATTTAGACTCCATAAATTTGCAATGACAGCTGAAATCAAAAAGATGTATAGGCAGGCCATGGTGCATGAAGCAGATTGAGATTCCCACTTCGTAGTGAGGAGAAAAACCACATCTGACTCTTAGAAGTATTTCAAGTTAAAAATTGTGAATTACGGCACTGCGCCTGCGCTTAGAGAGAGAGTCATCACACCCTAAAGCTGCTGACGTTATCAGGCACGACTTTTATGTCGATGATTTACTGACTAGTGTTGCCTTCAGATGATAAGTCCGAAATGTCGCGAATACTTGAGCGCAGGTTTCGAACTAACCAAATGGTTTTCGAATTCTCCTGAGTTATCCGCAATAAACGCAGCTAAGCAGATAACAATTTCAGAGTCTAACACAACCAAAACAAGTGGCGTGATGTGGTTGCCGAATGTGCCTTTCAATTGAAGCTAGACGATTCATTCATTGGTCTCAGAGCGAAAAAATGGAACATTCTCTTGGTGACATCGCGGCTATTTGACCCGCTTGGCTTGGTAAGCCCTCTGATAATCAAGACAAGTTAGACTGGAACAAGCCTAACCGTCAGAGTTTAGATAATTTATGACTGCAACTGAAATCAATTTTGATTCGGTTGTAAAGACTAAAGATACTACGATATATGTTTACAGAGCCATAAACTTGGCTTTGTCAACGCTTCAATAAGAGCGTTTGGCGCATGCTATACTGCAAATCTAAAATAGCCCCCCTCAAGACGATGACTGTTTTTCAACTTGGGCTATGCGCGGCTTCTTGTCATCGAATCAGAAATCTCATAAGATTACCAATTGACCGGACTCTCCTTTGGGCTGATTCTGAAGTCACGCTTCATTGGATTTGGTTAAATTTTTCGTCTTTGGCAACATTTGTGTCGAATCGAGGGGCTAAAATCCAATAGTCGACAGAGAATACTGAATGCCGCTATGTACTTACAAAACAAAAGCCAGCAGATATCGTTCCGAAAGGCTGTGATGTTGACGAGATTCTTGCGTCGATTTGGTTCGATGGTCTTTCATTTTTAAAGGAACCAAGAGAATCCTGGCCGGTTAACCAGCATCTTATGACATATGAGATACCTTAAAAGTACGCAAAACAGCTGTTGGTCTAGCAGCTATGGTAGACCGAACAGATATCATGGAAACTATCGATAGTTTTTCATCGCATGCCACGCTGCTAAGAGTGTTTGCATATGTATTCCGCTTTATTAAAAATGTAAAAATTAAGCAATACAATTTGAGTGCATCCTTTCAACGCTCGAAAGGAAAAAAGCTTTCGAGAACATTTTCGAAGTCATCCAACAAGATGAATTGAAAGATTACATAGATAGAGCTCGAAAGAATACGCGAGTGGGTTATAGCCAGCAGCGTCTCAATCCATGTATACTTGGGTATAATGGATCTTGGTGCTCCTTTTGGTTGCTGCGAGTGGGGGGAGGACGGGCAAATGGTCCACCTTCGTACGATGCAAAGTTTCCGCTACTTCTGAATAAAAGCTCGCAAGTCGCTAGAAGCTTTATTAGATACCTGCATTTGACGAATTGTCATGCTGGCCCAAGAGCACTCGTGAGTCTTTTTCGTATGCGACTTTTGCTAATAAACGCTCATGAGGTCTGTCGTCAAATGAGTTCATGCATCCTTTGCTTTAAATGCAAACCTCGCCTGCCAACATAAATTATGGGAAAATTACCAATAAGCAAGACCTTTCGAATGCGTGGAAGACCTACGTATATTGCTATTAAGTCCGCACTTCGGGAGTCTGTGGGAAGCAGGTGTGAAGTCTACAAAGCTGATTCGGACGGTAGGCAGCCTGCTGCTAACGGATGCTTGGATGCACCGCTGTACGATGCACCTCTGTACGACTGGCTGATGAAATTCGAGTTGACAGTGATAACGAAACATGTGCGTGGGCTCGAGACACGGTTGGCTCGATAACAGTCTGTATAATCGAATAATCAGCCGTAACAGGCTCTTCACGGTGCATGCTAGTGGGACGATATTGACGCCCCCTTCTTTTGGTATTCTGGTATTTTTAAAAGATACACTCTGTAAAGTCGGCTGCGAATGGTCTCAGAATGTTATTTTTTTTTGAGAAAATAAACTGCCTGCGGCCATACACATCAATATCTACTACCTTTCCAGGAGGCCTTCTGTGCAGAGCGGAGGTTAGGACCCTTTGATACCCTGGGACTTTCGCTTTGGGATAGGGGGCTGTGTCCAATGGCATTATTTACATAAGCTTCATTATTATTGTGTTTTTGCAGAAACTGAATTGGAGAAGATATACTGCCCAACATACCAAATAGAAAAGCAACAAAAACTTAACCAACCGTGAATTAACTGTGTGCACAGACACATTGGTGAGGCTCCTTGCATCTAAAAAGGTGTCTGATGTTTGCAGGATCAGTGACGGGGTTTAATTTCTGTATTCTTTTACCCACCCAAGCATGAATCTCTTATGCCAGTTTTCTACAGATTTCCCTTTCCAATCTAAAACATAGGGTAACTATGCCCCCTCCAATAACAGAAACTTAGATCTTCATTTTATATTACAATTATATACTTTATTTATTGTTTCTTGTTTTATGATCAAAACTTTTAAAACTGAATCTTTTATGATAGTTACTTTTCAATATATTTATATCATATTTTTTATCCTTCTCTTTGGTTTGGTTTTCTTAATTGTTTTTATTATACCCTGAACCCAATGAAAATGGGTAACAGGCACAGGCAGAAAGAATCATCTCCGACCCCATAAAATATATATATTCTTGATCAGCATCAATAGCCGAGTCGATCTAGCCATGTCCGTCTGTCTGTCCGTCCGTCTGTCCGTATGTCCGAATGTATGAACGCAAGGATCTCAGAACCTATAGGAGCTAGAGACTTGAAATTATAGCTGTGCATCCTCCTAGTGCCTCTGCAGATCGACTTTGTTTCCGATATTCGATAACTTCCCCCGTTTCCAAGTAATCCATAAAAATCGATATCGAAATCCTGTTTTTTGAGCAATTTTTGTAAATAATAAGAGCTAGAGTCACCAAACTTGACATGTAGCTTCTAGAATCTCTATATATAAAACTGTTTGTCCTGACTGACTGACTGACTGACTGACTGATTGGTGATCAACGCACAGCCCAAACCGTAAGAGCTAGGAAGCTGAAATTTTCACTGTAGCTACCTTATGTGATGTAGGTGCACGTTAAGACGGGGTTTCGGGAAATTCCACCCGCAAGTGTGGAAAAATCGCGAAAAACGTTTGTATGTAACTTTTTTGTTTACCATCCGATCGGCCTCAATCTTATTTTCAAAGATCTTTGTTCAAATTCATTTGAGGGGTGTTTCACACTTTTCGAAAAATCCGTTCATCCTTGGTGGAAATGGAGGTCAAAAATTTGGTGGGTGACGTTTCGCGCTCAAATTCGTTTCCAAAGAACTATAAGAAAAATCATTTGAGACGTGTTTCACACTTTTCGCAGAATCCAAACTATTTCGGGTGAAATGCGACTCAAAGATTTTTTGTGCGAAGTTTTAAGTTGAGTCCGATTTGCTTCAATCTTATTTTCAAAGCTCTACATAAGAACTTAATATATACGTATTTCAGCGATTTGGGAAATTCCACCCGCAACAGTGGTAAATTGGCGGAAAACGGTTGTATGAAAGTTTTTTGTTTACCATCCGATCGTCCCCAAACTTTTAAAGATCTTTGTTCAAATTCACTTAAGGGGTGTTTTACACTTTTCGAAAAATCCGTTCCTCCTTGGTGGAAATGGAGGTCAAAAATTTGGTGGGTGACGTTTCGCGCTCAAATTCGTTTCCAAAGATCTATAAGAAAAATCCTTTGAGACGTGTTTCACACTTTTCGCAGAATCCAAACTTTTTCGGGGGGAATACGACTCAAAGATTTTTTGTGCGAAGTTTTAAATTGTGTCCGATTTGCTTCAAACTCATTTTCAAAGCTCTACATAAGAATGTAATGAATACGTGTTTCAGCGATTTGAGAAATTCCACTCGCAACAGTGGTAAATTGGCGGAAAACGTTTGTATGAAAGTTATTTGTTTACCGTCCGATCAGTTTCAAAATCATTTCAAATTTGCTTGGGAACATTGATTTTATAACATACGTGCCACGGGCAAGGCCGGGTTATACCCGCTGGTAGTATATATATATCAAGCATCTATCATTTTATAGCTATTACTACCTCCCCGCAACTACCTCATAGCTATACATCAAGTAAATTTATGCAGCCCATCACTATAAGCCTATAAATCAAGTTCATAATCTAACTTGTATTGCCCACCAATATAAGCTACAATTTTAATGCAATTGTCATTTTGAGAATACACAAATATTCTATAACACAATAAGATGTAGATACTGTAGAAAATTTCATCAAGATCGGTTAAGCAACACAAAAGAAAATGTGTTTTGGCTGCCCACGTGTTTGCTGCACCAAGCGCAAATTGCAAGAATATCTGTATACATGTACACACACACATTAATGCGCGTTCTGCACAATAATATCTTGTAAAGCATTTTCTTTGTAAGTTTGAATAAAAACCCTAGCACGTCAGTGCTGATTCGCTTTGATGTTAAGAATGAATTTATTGTTTTCAGGAATGTTCTTAGCCTATGGATAACATACATAAACTTATGCTGTTATCGGTTAACAGCTACAAAGAGAGAAAGAGAGCAAAGACAATCTAAACACTAAGATGAGTAAAGCCATACAACAAAATGCTACTATGCAGCTTGCTTTTTTGAAATTTGAGAACGAAAACGAAATCAATACCATTGCGCTCTCACAGCCGAAAGAGCGAAAAGCTAAAAATAGAATGTACTCTGCGCTTCTGCTCTATGAGCGCCGTGCAAGTAATTATGTTTGTATGTGTGTTAGTATACATACATAACAGCATATTTGAATGTGTTGTTATTCACAGCTCTGGCTTTAGCTGGCAAAGAAATAAATTTTGTTATTTTTCTAGCGCTGATCATGCACCTATCCCAAATTTATATTCACATGCCAATGCATGCTGTGTACTGAGGTTGGCTCCGTAGAAAATCTATTTTTTAAAGTTGTCGCAAATATTTATATAATTTCTTTAAATTAAATGAATAATAAATTATTATTTTTTTTATTTTATTAAAAAATAAAAGAGTGCCAAAAAATACAAATACGGTAAAATAAATACGTCGTTAGCTATTTTGACCGGCGGAGTAAAAAATAATTTAAACAAAAAAAAAATTGATAAAATAAATATTTGGAAACACCAAATTTGAGTTCTTATTTTATTTCATTTATTTCTTAAAAATAATGGTAATTTATTTAATAAGTTAATTTCAAGAAATTATATATATATTTGCATCGACTTTAAAAACCTCAGTACACAGTTTGCATTCATATGTGAATACAAATTTGGGAAAGGTGCATGATCAGCGCTAGAAAACTAACAAAATGTATTTCTTTATTAGCCAAAGCCAAGGCAGTGAATAACAACACACATATATATACATATTTTGATGTAGTTATGCATGCACAATTCACACATACAAACAGAGGTGCTTGCACGCCATTGGCTGAACAGGAGCTTCTCGCGAGCATACACTGTCCAAAAACAAAAGTTAAATAAATTTATGAGTGCTATTTTCTTAGTTATAGTTATTGCACAAGTTGCGCCTTGTAAGAAAAATATGTTATGCTCAAATTTTCCTGCAAAATTTATAGTTAGTATCTAGGGTAATGTATCATTTAAATAAAGCATGCATTCCATGGATAAAGCAGAAGTACTTTGCGTCGATCGTAAGTTTAAAACTTTTCGCTCAATCATCGACCAGCTTTGCTGAAGGCAGGCTGGCGACTAACTTCGTTGCTCGTGTCCGCGCATCAGCAAGCCGCGACTTCGGCATTCGTTTGTCTGAACGAACAGCCATCGGTAGGCAAGTCGTGCGAAAACTCAAACGCCAGGCATGAAATTTTTCGTCGCATCACTAACCAAATAACATATATGTATATAGACTGGTCAAACCGTACATTTGGTGGTGATTTTTTTGAGGCTGGTCCAAAGTCGCCTTCGTTTTTGTTCGGGTTCGAGACATGCCCGCATGCTCTGACAGCAAGAGAGTAAGAATACATATGACCTGTGTCGTGGAACGGCATCGCTGTCTTTTTACTCGCTCACTCTACAGGAAACTGCATTGCCTTACTCTCATCCATATGATTTGTGCGATAGAACGGCATCGCTGTTTTTTATCTCGCTCCCACTACAGGAAACTGCTTTGGCATACTCTCAGTGCTTTTTCAATTTGTCTATGTACCGTTTAAATGTTTGTGTGTGTATGTGTCCGCACAAGCAAAAATGCCCACAAATTCAATTTTTGTCAAAAGTCGGTGGCATTTCTTTGAGGGGACGAGTAATATGAAATAATGAAAGGGTTTGCCAAGTCGTGGCGAACTTCTTTCATTTTAGCTCGTTCTTGTTCGAAAGGGTACCTAAGCGGTGGCATATGCATAAACGGTCAGCTAGTGGGCTGGTGAACCGCGTTGCGTAATAAGAGCCAGAGCTTATACATTCAAGAGGCTCTGGGCTGTTTAGTGTATAATTGTTATTGTATTCAACAAAGTATCCCATACTATATATTTGAATACAGGGTGTTTATTTAAGGCATATACACACTACACTTATGAAATTTTTGTTTTTTATTCCTCTTATTCTTTATAACCTCAAGTGGTCTTATGTATACTGGGTCTAATTGATGACCTATTTCATTTCTTAGTAATACTTTATCACCTATGTTTAATTCTATATCGTTTTCTTTTCTGTCATATATAAGTTTATTTTTCTGCTTGTTTTGTTCAAGCATTATTCTAGCTTTTTTATATGCTACTTCTAATCTATATTTTGACTCCTTAGCGAAATCATCTGCATTATATATATAAGTGCTCAATGTGTTCATTTACACTTTTAAATGCCTTATTAATGTTTGGGTTTGTACTAAAAATTAGTTCGTATGGACAGTAGTTCTGCGTTGTGGATGGGGCTATATTAAGACAATATACGAAGTATTGTAGCCAAATCTCCCAATCAGTTTTATCAACTGATATATAGGAACGAATTAATTCGTTGAATGTTCTATGGCTTCGCTCAACATTCTCTAAAGTCTGCTGGTGGTGTGCTGTTGAAGTTATGTTTTTGATATCAAGGTATTTACATAAATCTTCTATAACTGAATTTTTATATTCTGTTCCCATGTCCGTAATGAACGTCGTCATTGGACCATATTTCAGAATAAAATCTTCAAATATAGCTTTAGCTACAGTTTTTGCACTTTTGTTTGGCACAGGTATGGCTACAAGGTATTTTGTGAAGTCACATACCAGTGTAACTGCGTATTCATTACCTTGCTCTGATTTTGGTAGTGGACCGATCGTGTCAGAGGCCATTAGTGGTGTCTCTGTCAGTGTTAGAGGAGTTTAAGTGTGCGTTGACACTTTTGATGTTTGGCATTTCGGCCATTTTTTCAGATAAATTGTGATATCACGCGTCATATATTTCCAATAATAATAGCGTTTTGTTTTAGCAATGGTTTTCGTTGTTCCCGTATGCCTTCCTTGAATTGGATTATCATGGTATGTAGACAGTATTTCTTCGATTTCTTTATTATTTTTTAATATAGTCACCGGCTGGAGTAGCGCTACTCTTAGGTTTTTCAATTTCTTATTGCCCATTTCTTTAAAGGAATCTATTGAAACGTATTCAAAGATTTCTTCGCACGGTGCCATTTTAAGTTGTTTGATACAATATATACCGGCTTCTTTTTTAAGCCTTTGGAAAAATTGATCTAAAGCATCAATTCTTGCAATAATCGTTTTCCCATGTTTAAAGAAACATTTGGCTAAATTTAAATGCATGGTCACTACTTTCTTAACATCATCATTTCGAATGACGTTATATATATTGGGCATCGAAGTGTCCGGTTGCTTTTGTAATTCGGATTTTGGTCCTGCGCAGGATTTATTCTGTCTACTTGAACTGCTTGTAGTGACTTTTAGTACGTTAGCTGATATGTTTTTATACCCTGAACCCAATAAAAATGGGTAAACAGTGTATTATGTATTTGTGCAAATGTATGTAACAGGCAGAAGGAAGCATCTCCGACCCCATAAAGTAAATATATTCTTGATCAGCATCAACAGCCGAGTCGATCTAGCCATGTCCGTCTGCTTATCTGTCCGTCTGTCCGTCCGTCTGTCTGTCCGTCTGTCCGTATGTATGAACGCAAGGATCTCAGAACCTATAAGAGCTAGAGACTTGAAATTTTAGCTGTAGGCGCAGATCGAGTTAGTTTCCGATATTCGATAACTTCCCCCGTTTCCAAGTAATCGATAAAAATCGATATCGAAATCTTATTTTTTGAACAATTTCGGCAAATAATATAAGCTAGAGTCATCAAACTTGACATGTAGCTTCTAGAATAGTATATATGTATATATCAAGTATCTTTCATTTTATACCTATCGCCACCTGCTACCACCAAAAAGCTATAAATCAAGTTAATTATCCAACTTATATTGCCCATCAATTTAAGCCACAATTTATATGCAATTGACTTTTTGAGAATACACAAATATTTCAATAAGATCGGTTAAGAAACACAAAAATTATGTGCGCACGTGTTAGCAGCAAAGCTGCTGCGCAAATTCCAAGAATTTCTGTGTACATGTACACACGCACATTTATGCACGTCTGCTTTGACAGCATGCAATTGCAATGTATTTGTATTGTTTTCAATATGTTTTTTAAAAATGTATGCTATTTTTGATTCAATACAATAAACAAACAATAAAAAAAAAAAAAAACATGTTTTACTTTTTTTTTTTATGTTTATTGCATTGGATTAAAAATAGCATACATTTTTATTACAATACAGTTGGCTTAGGTGATATTTCGCCAAGCCTGGTTGAGTCCTCAGGCTTTATCGTGGACAAACGTCAAAGGCGACTTTTTTGAATAAGGCTGCATCGTCACGTAGGTAGTCGGGGGACTCTGGGGCGTCTACTATGTCGTGGTTGGAGGAAGTCCTTGAGCGATCTTCTCTTGAGCCTCCTGGCTACACACCTCCCAGCGAGGTCTCCTGCTACCCGGTTGCAGTGTCGCTGCTGGTTGGCGAATGCTCCGACTTGGCTGTCTATGGTCACCATTTTGAGCAAGGCAAAATTTCTGACGTACCAGTCAGCACAGGTAATTCGGCGCAAGGCCAAGTTTTGGAGTGTCTGAATCCGTCTTCGATTTGTCCGAGATGCAATGCCCCAAACCTGAATACCGTATCTCCAAGTTGGTACCACCACGACGTTGTAAACTGCCAGTTTGCAGCGAAGTGGCAATGGGCTGTTGGGGCTTAGTAGCCAGTTAGCCTTGGCCATCTTATAGCGGCACTGCTTAAGAAGGCCGTCGATGTGCGCCCGAAAACTAAGCCTCTTATCCAGTACAATTCCTAGATACTTGGCGCTTCTGCCAGGGTGAAGGGGCTACCGTCTATCCAGACTGCTGGAGCCTTGCCACGCCTCAGTGTGTAGTTGACCGCCTGGCACTTCGAGGCATTGAGCTTGAAGTTTCATCTGCGTGTCCAGCTCTCAAGCAAGTGGATGTATTCCTGGGCCCCGTAAGTGGCTTCATACTCGAAGTGAGCGGAGTAAAATATTGTCTCGTCATCGGCAAATGTGGCCATCAAGTATTTGCCTGGGGTGGTAAACTCGTGCAGTTCATCCGGAGTGGGGATTTCTGCCGTGTACAAGCTGTAGAGAAAGGGGCCCAGTACGCTGCCTTGGGGGACATCCGCCTTCATATTGCGGGCAGGGGAGATTGCTGCTCTAACTTTGAGCGCAGAAGTAGAAAGAAGGGGGCGGGAAGACTCATCTGCATTTTCTGGAGCAATCCATCAGTACAGACTCGGTCGAAGGCCTGCTTAACGTCTACAAAGACTATTTTAATTGGTTTTTTCTCATTAAAAGTCAATTATTGGTGGGGCTTTTGAGTAGAGGCGGCAGCAACTAGTGCGGTTAGTTGCGAGTTCGAACCCTGCCAAGGAAACAAATTTTATTTCATTTGAATTTTTCTTTATTACAACTAAAGCAAGCGAGCACAAGCTACTTTTAGTGTTGGAAGAAGAGGGTTCAGAGTATCCCTTAGTCGGGAGCTCCCGACTAGAACCTCTTACTTGTTTAATTCTTTTATTGTGATGCGTGATAATGCATCAGCAACGAAATTGTCTTTGCCCTTGAGATATTCTACAGTAAAGTCATATTCTTCTAAGTCTAATCTCATTTTTGTTAATTTTGAACTTTGATGTACCATCGAAAACAAATATGTCAATGGTCTATGATCTGTTTTGATTTTGAAATGTTGACCATATATATATGGTCGAAAATGTGTTATTGCCCAGTGTATTGCTGCCAACTCTTGTTCGGTTTTGATCTCCATATGTTTGGGTTAAAACTGCTCCGCAGGCTAATTTACTGGCATCGGTTATGATGCAAAATTCTTTGCTAAGATCTGGGTATTTTTGTATAGTAGGTTTCATTAGAGCTTGTTTTAAGTAATCGAATGCTTTTTGGCATTCAATTGTCCATTCGAAAAGAACATTATTTTTACATAATCTGGTTATGTGCCGTCAATAGTCGGCAAAGTATTTAATGAATCGTCTGTAGTAGTTGCAGAATGCAACGAATCTTCTAGCGCTATCAGCGTCCGTAGGGACTGGGTATTTTTCAATGACATCATATTTTTTGTCATCTGGCAAAATACCTTGATCATTTGTGACCTAGAAAAGTCACTTTATACATGAAGAATGTGCATTTTTCTGGATGTAGTTTTAGGTTGTGTTTCCTACACAAGACAAAAACGTTTGTTAAGTTTTTGATCATATGATTTTCGGAACAACCGATGACGATTAAGTCATCCATATACAAGAATGCTTGTGAAGGGTCTAATCCCGAAAATGCTATTGTCATCATCCTTTGAAAAGAATTTGACGCTATTTTTAATCCATATGGTAATCGTATGAAACGATAAGAGCCATTGCTCGTTGAAAAAAACGTAATATTGCTAGATTGTTCTTTTAGTTCTATTTGGTGGAAACCGGACATTAAGTCCAAGCATGAAAAATATTTTCCGGATCTCGGAAATCCCTTTTTTGGAACGAGAAGAATTAGACTGTTATATTCCGATACGGAGGGTTCTACAATTTTATTCGAGATGAGTTTTTCGACTTGCTTATTTACTTCTTCTTTATGAGTATGAGGAATTCTGTAATTTTGTATGTACACTGGCTCAGTATCTTTAGGTCTCAATTCTTGTTTATACAAATTGTTAGTTGTTATTGATTCGGTTTCAAGTCCGAACATGTCAGTATACTTGGTGCAGAGATCTTTTAGTTGTTTTTTAAATAATAAGGGCAAGTTCTTTTGTAATTTTTCCATCACCATTTCCTGGCGATCTTTGCTAATTTCTTGGACTGTTTCATAGTCACTTAGCTTTTCTATTTTAATGTCGTTAAGATTTACTATTTTTATTGAATTTGTTGTATTTATAATTCGAACAAATGTTTGTTGATTATTGGAAATAGTATATCCATTGAATATTATCAATTTCTTGATTCGGAATGAAAATATTGTTCTCTGGCGAAACAATATTGATTTGACGGACTACTTCAGAACGAGCTGGAAGTATTGTGGCATTATTATCACAAGTGTGAATTATTGGTAAATTTATTGGGTAATTTAAATTATTAGGCCGAAGTATTAGAGAATCACATGCTGGTGTGAAATCTAATTGGCAATAATACTTTTTAAAGAAGTCTATACCAATAAAGACATCACTATGTGAAAGTCGTGTAGAATGACATATTTTACGGTATATAATTCTACGAATGCTAAACCTTTTGAAAAAAACTGAACCTTTACCGATTCCAGTTATTTGAGTTGATATATTTGAATTAATGTTTTCAAATGTATCAACATGTTCATTTAATAGAGATATGTCGGCACCAGTATCTAGCAATGGCGTGAATGTTTTGCCTGTTTTTTTCATTATTTATTTTAATAAAATTACTGAGGTGTAGATTCTTTGTGAGTATCTTAAGGGGCTTGCTGTTTTTCCGAGTTAGCCTGAGTAACTCGAACATTGTTATTACTTCGATTATTGCCATTATTGTGGTTGTTGCCTCGTTTGGAATTATTCCTTCCTCGGTTATGACCACGGGCATTACCTCTATAAGGTCCTCTGTTGTTGGTGTTATAATTTTGGTAATTTGGGTTATAATTACCACGATCATTTGGTCTACCTCTTTGGGTGTAATGGTAATTATTACCTCTACCTCTGCCTCTGTGATACAACACAGTACTGGCACTTCCGGTCATTTCAGTGCTGCAATGGATATATTTACTCATGATGTCATTGAAAGTGACGAAGTTTCCTGCTTCCAAGATAATGCGGAGTTTATCATGTTCGCAGTTTTTAATCATAGCAGAAATTGATTCTTTTGTAGAGAATTTTTCTGCATTGTCAGGGCTTAAGCCATCATCAATGTATGCTGCTTCCAGTTGCTTTCGCAAGTTGTCGATTTCAACGGTATATTGTGATGCTGTTTTACCTTTTTGTTTAATGTTAAACAGTTTCGCTTTTAATACGCCAAGTGATTCACCTTTGACGTTTAGTTATTATGGCAGAGATTGTAGTTTCATCTTGTACCTTGTACACAATTGGGCCAGTTATCTTTGATTTGAAAACTTCAACGGCCAAATCTTCTTGGTTGCCTTTTGTTCTCTCAACTATGCGTGGAGCTGTTAGGAACCGATTGAGTGACAGTTTTTAACGTCAAATTCAGGGATAGATGATGAAACTTGTTTCACATATTCCCTATCCAAGGCTACTTGTTGTGCCATTTTGTCGGTTTCCTCGATCGTTTCTGTATCGCTGTTGATTTCTGTTTCTATTAGTGGTTTAGATTTATCTAAGTCGTTAAGCTGGGTTCCATTAAAATCAGCCACTAGAGTTAGATCTACTGGAACATTTTCAATGTTCTGTCTAATACCGATAGCTTTCAATCTTGTATTTAAGGAGTGTATAAATTTGAGATACTGTTTGGAATGCTCTTGTGTGAGCTTATCTTGAAGTTCATTTACTGCCTGTACTATGTTATTATATTGTTTTACCAATATCTGAACATGTTATATTAGTGTTTCGACTTTAATCGGTGTATCTCTATTAACGCATTTGTATGAATTATCAAATTGATCTTTGAAGTTATTAATGGTTTTCGCTAATGTATTCCATTCCATAATATTTTAGGAGTGCTCTATTAATGTAAAGAATTATGATTTTTTATATTCCGTTTAGGTTGATGGCTCTGCTCATGTAACGTTTTTTAATTATTATATTGTGTTTTATGGAAATGGTCAACAAAAATTGACAAACTGATACGATTGTTAAAATGAGCAGTAAGATCCACAAAGATTGTATATCTTCAGTGTGGTCTACGATTTTGACATTATTGACCACGTTGGCCGTATGGTCTTTTTTTTGACTGTCGTCACTGCCAAACCAACCCATATTGGAAAGTCAACAAAATTTATATTTTCTAACTCTGAGAGCAAGTGGAAATAAACTAAAGAAAATCTATCAATGCCCGCCTTTTTTTTTTAATAGAAATTTTTTTTTTTTTAAAAAATGTTTTTTAATTTCTTTGTTTTTGTCATATTTAATAATTTGTCTATGAAAACTGTTCAATAATTGTAAATTTCAATTTTAAACTGATTTAGGAAAAGGAAAAAGTTGTGTTAATTAGGGCATACGGTTGGCTGACAATTTTTATTTATACAATTAATAGTCCAACTGTATGTGTTAGTAAAAAGCCTAACAGATTTTAGTATTTTTCAAGTAGCGTTTTCGCGCATCGGCTTGAATTTGAGTTTATATTTAAGGGCAATTTAGGCATTGGCAGGTTGGCATCCCTTATTGCTGTGCTTAGCACCAGTACGAAGTTGTTTCTCGATGATTTCGAGATTCTTTATTTTGTTCATTTCTCTCCTGGGGCGTTGTCGCTGTCTTGATAAGATCCTGGAGTCTTCTTTGTTGAAGCAGTTTAATCCTTATTCCGCTTCTTTTGGTTTTCTTCTTTTCCTTCTTCTGGTATCTGCTGCTGCTGTCCGGGGCCTATGGGCTCAGGCGGTGCCGGTGCTGGTCATCGCACAGGCTGTCTTTGGTTTACTCGTTCGTGTCATGTGTTAAGCTGCTTCTGTTGTGTTGTTAAATTTGCAATTGTTTTCTCAGTTGTTGTCGTTGATTCACATTTTGTTAGTTGTTGTTGATGTTGTTGCTTGTCACTTTCGACTTATAAAACATGTTTCTCAATGTATATTGCAATTTTCGTTCATATCATTAATCAATCTTTGTTTTGACGCAATCTCATTATGCATTATTATTTTTTTTAAATTTTTTTAAATTTTTTTTTTCTCACAACAATTTCAACATTTTAATTTTTGTTAATTTTTTTTTTTAAATACAAACAGCAAACCACTGTCACGGTCGCCATGTAAAATAATAAAACAGTTTTCCTTTAATTGATAGTTTATTAGCAAACGTCCTAAGACGTTGATTATATATTTTCGACTGATGTGTCGTTCAATTATATGTTTGTTCTTAAGTCTAACATTAAAGTTTTTGTATGTAAGTCTCAGTCGCTGAGTACAGCGGCAGAGCGGGAGTATGTACATTGGGCATATATATATATATATCGCAAGGCAAAGGAATGGTATTCGGCAGAATATGCAGATGTTGCATATTCTGCGCTATGGACACGCTACTTATGAGTGGACGACCATATTTCGAATGCACTTTGGGTTGCGTTATGTTTAGCAACAAAGTGTCGCTAAATGGGTTATTGTTTATTTGATCTGATATACCCTTACATTGGTTGGGTAGGTATTATATATATGTTGCTCATGCTACAATATAGTTAGTATAGTATATATATACTATACTACAAGAAAAATATGAATTTCCCTAAGTTTTACCTAAATTAATAATAATAATAAACTAATTCCTGTTTCCAAAGTGAATTAAGTTTTCTAAACAAATTTAAATGAATAAAACTTATTGTTTTAGTTACACGTTGGCAATAGGTTTTGATATCAATGCAATGTCAATCATTAATGTATATTATTGAATAGTCGCATAATTCAGTTTTTAAATAAATACAATTTTATTTGAACTACCAAATTATTTATAACAGATTCAAGGGAAAGTTCTCATTTGAAAGTGATTGACGTGTTTTACCTGTGTTCCAAGATTTTAATATATTTTTGCGCTTTAATACTGCTTTTTAATTCTAAATTTTGCATTTTGTGCTTTATTTAAAAAGCGAAAGTCAGTTAATTATTGCATTTATTGAACGAAGTGTCAGTTCCGTGTTGTTGTTATTGTCTGATTTGATTCTTTTGTTTTGGTGCTCCCCTGTGCATAAACTTGTTTGTGCGTGTGTTCGCTACTGCATATTTCTGCTTGTGCGCTCTCTCTCAAACTTTTGCTGTTGCCTTTCGCTCCAAACAATTTGTTTGTGTACAAATATTTTTTTAAGCGTTTGCTTGCTCTATTTTTGTGCACTGTTTTTCGATTCGCTCTGCGCTCTCGCAACTTCTGCTTATCTTTAACACCGGTAGAAATTATGTCGCGCTGTAAGAAATCTTGCACGTTCAAGCAGGCTGATGATTCTCCACAGCCGTAATTTGTTAATTGCTGGCTGTGTGAGAATATGATGCATGCTAAATGTGCAGGTCTCACTGGGCGTGATTGCGACAAGATCGCTGCAATTGCCAAGAAGGGCTGCGGCGGCTTGCGTTGGTCGTGCCCAGAATGCATCGACAAGCAAATTGATTTCTCTAGAATGTATAATTCTGTGAGAAATCAATTTTTAAAACATAATAATGTGGCTAAGCAGCTCTCGAGTAACTTTGACTTGAGTTTCGAATTGCTTAGCAAATACAAATTCGAGTCTCCACCCAATCGCCGGTTAGAGCCTCAATTTTCGCATTTGCAATCTCCGTCGGTCCATACACCTACGCCTCTTTTGTCTCCGCCTAACAACTTGGATTTATCTCCAATGTTGTCTTTATCGCCTTTTCTTAGCGATTGTCCACTTATAATTCCCATTGTATCCCCTGTAGTTGTCCCAGTAGTCCCTGTAGTTTCTCCTGCCTCAGTTAGCGAAAATGCTTCAGTCCCGTCAACTTCTGGCCACAAAGGTAGACCTGCGCGAAATCTAGCCCAGATTGTTAAAAGCAATCATGGTGCTTCTTTGGCCCCTCCAACTACTGTATTACCTTCAGCCCCATCAGCTCCTACTCTGACTGTTGTTGCCCCTCGTAGGCAAGTTTTTGTGTCTCGACTTTCGTCTGACACCAGTTGTGAGTCATTGTCAGCCTATATTGCTAGCAACTCTTCTGCTAGCGTGTCAATAACTAAATTTAATTTTTCCACCCCTCGTGATATAGCAACATTCAAAATTAATGATTCACATGATATGTTCCCAATCATTTGTGATTCTAAATATTTATGGCTAGCACTTCTTTCGATTCGGATATAATCGCGTTCTCAGAAACATGATTAAATTCACCCATATCTTATTTTGAAGTTTTTTCGAACAATTTTATTTTACATAGAAATGATCGGCTGACTCGAGGTGGTGAGGTATTAATTGCCGTTATAGCCACTCTCCAGTCAGAACTTTGCTGTTTTAGTACCCCTACTGACGCTGGATTATCTCAGTTAAGATTTCTTTTCCTACACGGAATATCTATATTACATGCTCCTATGTTCCTCCTTCTTCTGTTTATAAGTTTATATTAAACCTATTACTTGTATTAAAGAAGTTTCTACACACGTGCCTGATAATGACCTATTTATAGTGTTAGGTGATTTTAATTTACCGAGCATCTCTTGGACATTATTTACTGCTGAAAATTATCTAGTACCCTTAGCCCAGCATGACTTTTTAGATTGCATGCTAGAGCTTTCGTTGTTTCAAATTAATTCAATTTCTAATCATTTGAATAGAACACTTGATCTTGTATTTGTTAACGACTACCTTATTGCTAATGGTCAAAGTCCCCTCCTTTATCTCTTCCTGAGGATGTATATCATCTTTAGAGGTTGCAATTTTCAATTGCAACTCTTTCATTACGTGCTCATCAGCTACCATTAAGCCCAGCCGTTGCTTTCGCAAAGGAAACTATTCCTTGCTTAATCAACGTATTCATGCAAACGATTGGTCTTTTTTACATGACTCGGTTGTTATGAATTCTGCTATTCATTTTTTGTATAACACCCTAGACTCCCTCTTAGATATGTGTATTCCCAAGTCAATTCCTTCGACTACTTCTTCGACTCCACTCCCAGATTATCAAACCTAAAAAATATAAAATCTAAATATTTTAAAAAGTTTAATAAGTCTAGTTAGAGTACTGACTTGGCTGAATATTCCATAGCCAAGTCGAACTTCTTTCTTCTGAATTCTCAATGCTATGCGAATTATCTAACTCGTTGCAAAAGGCAATTTACCCTAAATCCGAGACAGTTTTACAATTTTGTAAACTTGATGCGTAAAGTTTGCCATCTTCTTTTTCTCTCGGGATGGATAAAGCTATCAATGACTCTGATTCTGCTAACCTATTTGCTAATTTTTTCCAATTAATCTACTCTTCAGTCTGTCCTAATACTAATTCTTACCCTTATACTATTACTTCCTCTAGTTCTATACCTCCCCCTATTATTTCCCATTCCTCTCTCCTTTTAGCAATAAATTCTTTAAAATCTTCTTACTCTCCCGGGCCTGACAACATTCCGAGTTATCTACTCAAGGAGTGTAGTTCTTCCCTTGTTAATCCATTGCTAAAGCTTTTTAATCTATCCTTGAGTCTTCTGTCTTTCCATCTCTTCGGAAAGAATCTTATATCATTCCTCTCCACAAGAAAGGTGGAAAGTCTGATATACAAAATTACAGGGGCATTGCAAACCTGTCCGCTATTCCTAAATTATTTGAAAAAATATTGTTATTTTGTTAGTTATACAATTAACAATACTCCATTGCAATGTATACTAACCGTTAAGGATCTAGGCGTTCTTTTTGATTCTAAACTCAGTGTCAATCTGCATATAAATACCATCGTTAATGAGGCAAAAAGTGTACTTGGATTCATTAAACGATGGTCTAAAGAGTTTAACGATCCTTTTATAACGAAACTTCAGTACATCTCTCTTGATCGCCCAATCCTTGAAGACTGCTCTTGCATCTGGTCTCCGCAGTATAACAATAGCCAGGATCGTATTGAATCTGTTCAGAAGCAATTTCTGCTTTTTGCCATCCAACTCTTCGGTTGCCATCCTACTCCAGTAGGCTGCTTCTTCTTAATCTTCCGTCGTTAACCAACCGTAGGACAATTCTAGGTGTTGTCTTCCTACATAAGTTGATTGTTGGCGACATAGATTCTTCTTTTCTGATAGGGCGTCTTCAATTCTCTGTTCCGTCTAGACCTACCTGGAATTATCGCCCCTTGTTCTTACCAACCAATATATATTCACTTTGAATTCCATAATAAGACTCCATTATTATATTGTGGCAATCGCTTATTAAACCTAGGCCTAAACCTGAAAGCTTTTTGGAAGCTTTAATATACGTTTTTTTCAGAGCATAAGGTCTCGACCCATTGAGTAATGAATTCAAAGAGTCAAAGACAACTTTAGAACATTTTCTATAGGAACTAACAACAACCATAATCAAAACAAACGACTTGACAATGAAAAAAACAGACAACGAATTCAGTCGTTGCTATCCCTATTTGGTTTGTTGCTACAGCCTATGATCTACACTTCTACACTCTTTTAACTCATTGTTGTGGTTTCTAAGCACTGCTATGCCTATAATTTGCAGAGGCACAAAGTCATGTATTTTCTTCTCCACTCGCTTTCAACTTGCAAGCAATCTGGGATAGATGTTAGTATGTGTGTCTCAACTCACTCATTTTGGTTCAAATCTGCATGCATATGTCTGCCAAGCCAAAGAAAGTATTTGAGTTTAATAAGATTGCAACATTTCATTTCGCATATGACGTCACAACAGAAGACAAAAAAAAGTAAAACAATAAATTACCCTAGAATTAAGTACATCTGTAGGAAAGTTGCTATATTCCCAGTATCCCATGACCATATCGTATTGCAATTGCAAGATGACAGCATAGCAGAATGCAATAAGTACGTGTTGGCGGTCACGGATTGCACAGCGACGGCGGGAGATACGTTTTGCAAATTATCACCCCATGACACATGCGCGCGGGTCCTTCATGCGGGAAGCACAGCCAACTGCAATACCCAGCCCAGCCATCTAAAACCCCTCACACATGTGGACGATGGTGTAATAATTATCAACGAGAGTCCAGCTCGACTCAGCGCAGATGACGGCCGCGAGATCAAGACCAATGGCACGCATCTCATCACCTTTGAGCGTCAATGGCACAAAATACTTAAACCAACGAGAGGCCTTAAAAAAAATTCCAGGCATAGCTGTGTCACCGTTACTGAACATCATCAACCATGATCCCTCTTTGAGCATGCCGCTTCTCCATCGGATGAATGATCACAATCTACAGGTCATCCAAGAATTCAAGGATGAAGTAGAGGCAGCTGGATCACCAAAGGCTTGGTTTGAAGGCGCGGTCGGATTTGTTCTCATCTTCAACGGTTAAATCTTCCTCTACCTGTGTTTGAGGAAACGACATGCTTCAAACGAGATACAGGAGATCATCGATAAGTTTAGCGTGACCGAGGTCGGTCACAGTTCTGAGGGGGGAGTGTTATCATTAATGCTGAAGTGACATTTATTCAAGTAGCTTAAGTATTTGTAGTTTTGCCTTTTGTAGCTTTTGCTTTGAACTTTGGCTGGCATTCAATTTAGCTTTAGTTTTGTATTGATTCTAATAAAGTGCACTTATCCGCATAGCCAAGCCGCATAGCTCATCCGCATAGCTCCGACCAAGCCGTGGCACTTATAGTTTTACATTGTTGAGGCACTAGGCCAATAATATAGGAGGGCAGTCACCTTCTGAACATAATCTTCATATCCATCCAGTTCCAGCCAACTGGACAGGACCACAGAAGGAACTAATTTTTTCCTGCATCTTCAGCTTATCCGCAACCGGAGGCATCGAGACGAAGGCAGACATTGGTTAATTTGCATAGCAAGTCCAAAAAGTTTTAAATGCACACATGCCAACGCTTAGCTACCCTTACCAACGATAACGAGCTAAAATGCAAGAATTTTGCATCGACGTGGCAGACCTTTTCATTAGTTCATATTGTTCGTCCCTTCAAAAGGGAAGAAATGCCTCCGACATTTGAGAAAAAATTGAAATTGTGCGCATTACTGCTTGTGCGGACACATACACACATATATATGTAACGATCCCTAGACATAATGAGAAAGCGCTGAGAGTAAGCCAAACAGTTTCCTGTAGTGAGAGCGAGATAAAAAACAGCGACGCCGTTCTATCGCACAAATCATATAGATGACATTTTTTTTTTTTGGTTTTTAAGGACTCTTTTGCCTTATGCACCATTTGATGTCTTTTGTTAATTTCGCCATGTTTTTACAATTTAAAAACTTGTTTCGTTATTCTATTTTATGTATCTAATATCTATCTTGTCTGTATTATTGCCGCGTAGCCCTGCGGATGGGTGGGCGTTGTTGGTGGAGTTGGGTGGGTAGTATGTGGGCAAATGTTCTCCTCCTTAACCTCCTGATGGGATGGGCACCTTGAAGGTTGCTGGCGAGCCTATTGGCGTGCGTGGCTAGCCGGTTGTTATAGAGGGCGCAGTGGGTCCTTATTTGCTCTTCAACCCAGGGGATCCTCAGGTCTCTGTGTAGAACGCTGTTGCGCACGTAAAATGGGGCTCCTGCCATCCTGCGCAGAGTTTTGTTTTGGAGAGATTGAACTCTTTTTCTGTTGGATGGAGCAGCCAAGCCCCAGATCTGTATGGCATATCGCCAGATGGGTGCCACAGTTTGTAAATACACAAGCCGTTTACTTCCAAGGGAAAGTTTGCTGCGGGGGTTGAGGAGCCAATTTAACTTGGTCAGCTTATTTCGACAGCGTTGCACAGCTCCTTTAATGTGGCTGGCGAAAGTGAGGCGCTTGTCAAGGGTGACGCCCAGGTATTTTGTTTCACTTTCTTGGGTAAGCGTTAGTCCGTTTAACCTCAGCGCTGGCGGTACTCCTCTTCTAATTGTGAAGCACACGGTGGTGCTTTTGGCAGGGCTTAGTTTGACGTTCCAGCGTCGAGCCCAGCTGCTAAGGAGGTCCAGATAGTCCTGCGCAGCATCTGCAGCAACAACTGGGGACCTGGCGCTGACCATTGCGCAGACGTCGTCGGCATATGAGGCCATTAGAAGTGAGCGCGAAGGCAGACCGAGGGCATGGGCGTCTGGAGTAGGCATGTCTGCGGAGAAGAGCGAAAATAGAAGTGGCCCTAGTACACTACCTTGCGGGACGCCAGCTTGGATGTAATGTGTGGGGGACTGCTCCGCCCTAACTTTCACCCTGAAAGAACGACCCTCCAAGTAGGATCGGATCAGGGTGAAGTAGGGCGAGGGCAGTCCGCGTTTCAGTTTTGCCAGTAGCCCTAGGTGCCAGATACGGTCGAATGCCTGGCTGACATCGACAAAAGTCGCCACACAGTACAATTTTTTGTCAAATGCCTCCAGAACGTGGTTGATGACCCTATGTAGCTGCTCCGTGGTTCCGTGCCCAGCGCGAAAGCCAAACTGGTGGCCAGGAATTAGGTGCCGTGACTCTGCAAAGGCCGTAAGTCTTGCTGCGACAAGTCTTTCCCAGACCTTGGATAGTGCAGGCAGGAGACTAATCGGTCGATATGACTCGGGGTCGTCCTCCGGCTTGCCAGGCTTGTGGATCATGGTCACGATGGAAATTTTCCACGCTTCCGGAAAATACTTCAACCTCATTATGGCGTTGAATATTAATACCAGGAAAAGGATAGCATTCGTGGGGAGCGCTTTTAATGTGCGATTGCACACTAAGTCGTGTCCCGGGGCCTTGTTTGGCTTCAAGCGTTGGAGCACTCTTTTCACCTCCTCTTTGGTAAATGGAGTTGGGGGGGAGTCCGGCTCTGTTTCTGAGGCTACAGCGGCTCTCGTCTCGGCAATCTCGTCTTCCGTGGCGATGCTGAATGGCGTGAATCGCTCCTCGAGGTGGGCAGCAAAGGTTGCAGCCTGCTCTGCGTCTGAGCGGCACCAGGCGCCGTCACTTCTTTTGAGGGGAGCCTGCCTCAGAGGTTGGCGTTTTGTGCCGCGTGTCGCCTTCCACAGCGAGAAATCCGCGTTATGTTGGGACGACATGTTCATCAGCATGTCGTCAAAATATCTTGCCCGTTGCACTTGAAGCTCCCGATGCAGTTCGTCAGCGATTCTGCGCCAGTTCGCCTTGTCGCCGGGGTGTCGAGTGCGCGACCAGATCTTACGAAGCCTTCTTTTTTCTCTAAGTAGGATTAACAGGTCCGGCGAGAGTTTGTATAGCCCGTCGCGGTGCCTGCATCGACTGGGTAGAGGACGCTTGGCTTCAGCTGCTGCAGTCCGCACCTTTTCGGTGAATCCGTTAAGAGCGTCGTCGATGTCCTCTGCGGAAGCTATATCCATGTCCGGGTAGATGATGTCGTTTAGCTTGCGGCTGAAGACATTTATATTGGTCTGCCTGTCGATGATCCTTTCCAGCGTTGGGTAGTGTCTGGCGGCGGTATTGATTGAAATTACCAGCGGCAAGTGGTCGGAGCTCAGGTCAGCACGAGATTCAATGCTGAGCGTCCAGTGTGGGAGACCCCTGTATATTGCAAAGTCGAGGCAGGAGGGTCTGCGGCCAGCCTGTGGTGGGAACCTCGTGGGGCTGCCAGTGGCTAGACATTCAAAGCGCGCGTCGTGCATGAAATCGGTGAGCTCACGTCCCCTGGCGTTGCTGCGGCTTGCCCCCCAAAGCTGATGGTGTGCGTTCCAATCACCGCCGAGTAAGCACTTTGGATCGAGGGTGCTGAAACGCTGGCAGAGCTCATTGGCTGTCCATCTGAAGCCGGGCTGGCAATATATGGCCCCAAATTCGACGTCTCCAGAATCCGTTGAGACTATTGCAGTGGCCAGTTGCAGGTCGGCTTCGCGTTTGGGGGCGGTGGGGAAGTGCGAGATACCACTGCGGATAAGAATTGCTGCGCCACCCCAGCGTCGTTGGGCGGGGTGATTCGCTGGGTAGGAGGAGTACCCAGGAATGCGGGGAGTCTCCAGATCACGCATGTGGGTTTCGCTTAAAAGTGCGATATCTACCTTGTGGAGCTGCATGTAGAGTTGCAACTCATGGATTTTGGCTGGGACGCCGCCCGCGTTCCAGCACAGGACCCTGAGGGTGCTCATTTTGAAAGAAGCGCGCTAAGGAGCTCGAGCATGCGATTCTGCATCTGCATGTTCGCCTCTTGCATCTTGAAAAAGCTCTGCATCGATGTGTTTAGAGCTTCGATTGCTTCGAGAACTCGATCCATGGGAGGATGGTTTTCGGTGCGGTTTGTGGGTAACTCTTGTGGCCCAGGCTGTTGTTGAGCACCACGGCGTTGGCGAGGCGTTTGTTGTTGGCGTTGGTGTTCCTGCTCTTGAAAAAGGTTAGGTTGTCGTTGCCGAGGGTGCTGTGTGGGAGCGATGAACTGTCCAACAGTTGGCCATTCGTCTTGCATGGAGCTGTTGCCACGAGCGACTTGGGCATATGTGTGGCCTGTTGTAGGGCTGGAGGCTGGGGCCAGAGGGCGTGAAGAGCTTGCCACTGCTTGATGGCGGTGGCTAAGTGGTTGTCGAGCTGCTTGTGTGCTGCTAAGGATCGATGGCTTGCGTTGGTTTCGTTTGGCGAAACTCTGATAGGCCTCACAGCCCTTGTAGTTGGCTGGGTGGTCCAGGTCGCAGTTGGCACAGGTCGCTCGAACCGAGTCGGGCCGTGTGCAGTCCCCGGATTTGTGCTGTTCCCCACATTTGACACAGATGTGCTTCTGTCGGCAGTATTTTGCTGTGTGGCCAAATTGCTGACATCGGCTGCACTGAGTTAGAGATTGCTTTTTGCGGGCTTCCTCGATAAAGCATCTCTGGCCGGCAAGATAGCGTATGTTATGAATTTGGTCCTTATTGCCACCAGGGGCTAGGTTAACAAAGAATAGGTGGATTGGCTTGTCCGTTCTCTTTGAGTTGTCCGGGCAGTGAATATGTGTAACTACATGCCCTAGAGCGTTGAAATCGTCGCGGATTTTGGCGTGTGAAGTTGAATCGTGTAGTCCTTTTATGACTATTTTGTACGGCCGCTCCTCCTTGAGCTGGTACGTGTAGAATTCGAGGTTAGCAGCTTGGAGTAGTTTTTGAGCTGCTCTAAATGTGTCTGCATCTTGGGCATATAACCGGGTTATAGCCCCTACTGAAGTTCTTGGTTCGACTTTGTTCAAGTCGACGTTTTTTTTTGGAGCAGATCCAGTAGAAAGGGTAAATTGCTGATTCGCGGAAGAGAAATTTGAGGAGGCTTGGGTTTCGCAAGTTTTCGCCTATTTTGGTCAGGGATTCCTGTATTAGGAGTAGGGCAACTATGCCCGGGATTTGAGTGCAAGTCGGCTTTGTCACATGCTTTAACAGTACAAGCGTCCGGGCTCACGTCGGCCTCCTGCTCCGAGTCGCTGGTTGCGGCTGAGTTGTTCTGCCCGCAGCCATTTTGGGTGCGCTGTTTGATCTCGTCCAGCAGATTTGAGAGCGAGTCTGCGTAGTCGACGGACGTATTTTCCATATCTTCGCTATCCTCGTCTGCTGATTCTTCGTCTGACTCGCTACTCAGTGCATGGAATCTGTTGCTTGTTGCTTTCGAGAGCAACGGGAAAGAACTTGCTGATGACTTTTTATTAGTAATGCTCTTACGTTTGGGCTGAGCAGGGGGAGAAAAGTCAGCTAGCTGAAGGTTACCTTGGTTAGTGTTTCTAGTGATGGCGTTATCCGTGCCGATGTCAGGAATGACGGCGCTGGGGAGGAGGTGCTGTGGAGGTTTCGAATTCAGCTCGGCTGAAAGCCCCTGCACTTGATTGCTGTTGGCTTCGGAATTAGTTGGTGGTGGGATGTTGTTGGTGTTGCAGGTGTTGCTGCGTGTGCTGTATGTATGAGCAGCAGGGACGTCGTTGTTTTTGAGGTTTTCATTTGCTATGGCAGCCTGACAATTTCTTAAGCTGACTGCTCTTTGTAGGCAACTCTGCATTATTATTGGCAGCACTGACTTTGACAGCTCCCAATTTTTGCTTGTGTGCAAGTTGCACATTTGCAGTTTTAATTTTTACGGTTTTCTTTATTTTCGGCACTTTTACACTGTTTTTGATTGTTTTTGGGCTGAGCTCACTTTAAATGTTCTGTTATGCCACTGTTGGGTGGGCTTGTCCGTGATTTGGCATTTTTTTTTAAGATTTTAGCGGAGCACAATACACACTTGTTTCGTTTTTCGGTGAAAGGCGTCGCCTACTCTCATAGATGAGAGTAAACCAAAGCAGTTTATTAATAAAAAGTCAGCGATGCCGTTCTACCACACAAATCATATGTATTTCTTAGTATATGATCTATGGTAAGTGCTTGAACTTAGATATAAACAAAGACGGACTACCACTACTTAGAAGCTCCAGGAGCCAATTATGGCCAATTTTGATTCGACTTAATAATGTCGACGGCATGCCAGTGTTTCCAGATGACATTTTTTTGGGTAAATCCAAGCCAACAAATTGTAAGGAGTATTTAGAAAAATTGTTCATTGAGATGTCCGATATAATAAAGTGTGGGCATGAGTTAGAAAATAAAGTGATAAGGACTGAAATTAATGCGATCTAGCTCCAGCTAGAGCTTTCAAAAGTGGAATACCATCCCACACATTACGCCATGGTTGTGCAAAGTGTACGCAAGTAGCTAGGAAAATTTATGGTGTATTAACATATAATACTGTATCAGGAGTCCTAATAAATGATTCCGATATTTCCTGTAGAAAATACCCCCAACACCACAGTCAAGCTTATTCTACTGATAGAAAAGTTTTAGAAAATGTATATATTAAATTTGTCACACAAATTCCATTGGATACAATGCATCTTATAGATTTGGGAATTATGCGTTTCTTCTATGTTTAGTAAAAATTCAAGTGACTTTCAAGCTCTCAAATGACCATAAAAAAAATATTTCAATAAAATTAGTTTATATCATTAGTTTTGCTCATCAGTTCTCTGGGTGTAGTCCCGCAGTCCGCACAATCGATATCAACAAAGCTACAACGTCTGTAGCATAACAGACCTACACACACTATTCAAAATGAACCACATAATCGATAACATCAAACAGCCGGAACTATTAACAAATAAACAACACTAAGAGCTGTAACAACAAGAAAATGTAATCAACAAAGGTCAGACGCTCAATATAAATTAACAAAAAACACTATTATTATTATTATCATTTCCCTCATTTTGGCCACTAGATGGCCTTCATCAGCCTGTGTCGGCTGTCATGCCCCATCTCCCCATCAATGGATATTAAGCCGGACATCGTTTTCCTTCAGTATGTGCGTCTAATTGGCTGCATTTCATATAGTTATTAACAATCAATATCTCCTATTTCATTTATCTTCACAGGATATCTCCATACTTCTAATTATGTTTTCATGACTTCCTTTCAACTTCAACAAGTGCGTATAATTATTTACATCATCTTATATTTATTGACAATTGAGCGAAGAGACGCTGGCAGTCGTCGACGTGCCTTCTGGTGCGGATCCCTCTCGCGTCGATGAGATTGGCCGGTCCACAGATAACGGCTTTTGAGGCGGGAAAAACAGCATGTCGTCCTCTGCGTGGCTCCTTGGCTGGCACTTTGAATGCTATTACTTTATTTTCTTTTTGTTTTATTATCTTCGTCCAGCCACTGATATTTTCAGGCTGGTCTGAGCATTAACTGTGTGAATAAATTTTGGCGTACGACACAAAGGTTTTTTTTTCAATTTAAAGAAAACTAACTAATTTTTTGCGCTGCCCGATTCATTTTCCAATTTATATATATACATATATAAATATTTTTTTATATTGAGTGGCGTTGCTTCAATTCATTTATTTTTTGGGCACCACTAAACAAAAAAAACCAGTAAGAGGTTCTAGCCGGGAGCTCCCGACTAGGGGATACCTTGGACTCTCCTATTCCAACACCAACGCGCTCGTTTGCTTAAGTGGTAATAAAGATAAATAAAAAAAAAAAGTTCCCTTGGCAGGGTTTGAACTCGCAACTGACCGCATTACTTGCTGCCGCCTCTACGTAATACTTACACCAGCCAAAAAAAAAAATGGTTTTCTCGGCAAGGTTCGAAGTCGTAACTGATTGCGCTGCTTTCCGCCGCTTCTACTCAATAGCCACAGCAACAGTTAAGTCTTAATGAGAAAATAAACGAATTCAAATAGCAGCACAGAAAACAATACAATCGCAATTGCAATGCTGTTGATAGAATTCAAAGCAGGCTCGCATGAATGTGTGTGTACAATTCTTGGAATTTGCGCTTGCTGCTGCACGTGTTTGCAGGCCAAAACACATTTTCTTTCGTGTTTCTTAACCGATCTTGATGAAATTTTCAGTAGAAGATCTTATAATACCATAAAATATTTGTGTATTCTCAAAATGACAACTGCATTCAAATTGTGGCTTAATTAGTTAGGCAATACAAGTTGGTTTACTAACATGATTTATAGCTTTATGGTGGTAGCTGGGAGGTGGCGATAGCTATAAAATAAAAGCTACTTGATATATATTTTCAAAATTTTTTTCAAAGGTGCGCCGGCGCACAACACGCCTGCCACTAACCGCTGACCAAATTGAGCTCCCTGCTGTACATTTGGGCAGCAACATCATTGGTGCCGCATTTCGGCACACGCATACATATACGAGGCGGGCACCGTTGCTGCCCATCTGCACAGCTGCACTTTGGGGTCAACGGCCCAGTTGTAGGCCAAGGGTATTAAAAAGGGCACCCGATCTGCTCTCCTCCTAATCTCTCTATGAGCGAATCGGCTGCCTAATCATGCTCGCTCAATGGCGTTACCCCTCTCTGTGCAGGGTATCGCAAGCCGGGCGTTGCCACTTTTCAATTAATTGTGCGCCGCTGTGTGCTTGGTTTCACCCCCGCTACTCTGCTCATACGGAAAAAAGATATCGGCGTGGCCGATTATAAAGAACGCAACCAACAAGGCAAACTATCGATGCTGCCAATAAAGTCAAATGCAACTTCTCCAAGCAGATTATTGTAAACAAATGGACGACGTGTTTACAGTTAATCTGCGTGCGCATTTTCCATATTTTCACGCCCAGCCGGCTAATTAGAACGCCCAACGTAGGCCACACTCTTTTCCTTAAGCTGAGCCGCACCCAACGTGAAGCACACCACGACCTTGTTCTATACCCGTATATCTTTAGCATGAAACACACCTAGGGGCTTCCCTTGCAAAGAAGAAATCTCATGACTACCCAGAGGCTTTAATCTACGAGTCAATTTGTAGCATGCCCCGTTTAGGAACATATGATGCCCGAAAGCGGCAAAGAATGGAGTCACCTCTGTGGCTGTGTGAGTGGCATTTCGTATGGACACTTCTATTTTTGGAAGGTTGAGGACCCACTCGCGGTCATCTTGCTCTAGATACGCCCGGATCGCCGATTATACGGTACGATTCACTTGCATTGCTCTGTGGCGCATTGACTGCAGTGCGCATATGCGAGATGCCGAAAGCTGAGATCATGTTTTGGAACGTACCCGATATGAACTGTCGTCCGTTGTCAGAGGGAATGACCACGGTTACTTCAAACTTATAGAAAACTTCACTAACCAAAAAGTCCTCTACGTTAAGAGCCATAGCCTCTCGCATCGCTTTTAAGAACCTCGAACGTGGGTACTTTCCCAGTACAGTTTTTGTCCTTACTTGTCTAGCCATGCCGGGCCAATAAAACTGCCGAAGCAAGGTCTCCAGTGCTTTCACGACACCCCCATGATCAACCGTCCCATCTACATGAGCCTTCGCAATTAAGACAGCTGTCAAAGAGCTTGGCACCCACAACTTCCACACGGTGCCTTCTAACTCGTCTTCTGAGTGGACGAACCCCATGCGCTTTAAAAACCAAACCCTCCTCAACCTTCAGGTCTGGTAGTTTGTCCTGATTCGAACGTACCTGTTCGAGCAACGTCTGATATTCCGCTAACTCGAACTCGCGGTTCTCAAATTCAAGACCTGGAACCTTGCTCACTGCTTCGACCCTGCGCGATAGAGGGTCGGCTACCACATTTTCACTGCCTTTACGGTGCTCGATGGTAAAGTCGTAGCCTTTACTAACTGCAATGACCAACAAGCTAGTCTCCCGCTTAGCTCCTTCATGGACATTAGCCATTTTAAGCTGGCGTGGTCAGTGATGCAAGTAAAAGGCATCCCTTCTATATACAATCTGAACTTTTTTATGGCCAGTATCGACACTAAGCACTCCTTTTCAGTGACGGAATAGTTCCGATGGTGTTTGTTCAACTTGGCTGAAAAGAAGGCTATGGGTCGTCCTGACAATCGGTGTCTTTTTGGAAAAACACCGCTCCCACGCCGAACTGAGGCGTATCGCACTGTACGAAGAAGGGCTTGAAGAAATCCGCTTGCCCGAGCACTGGGGCCGTGGTCAGGGCGGTCTTTAACTGTTCAACGGCTTGTGTTGCCTCGTCACTCAATACAAACTTTCCGCTATATTTTTTTAACATTACGGTCAGTGGTGCGGCCATGAAATCTCGCACAAAGCGCCGGTACCAGCCTGTCGTACCCAAAAAAGAGCGAAATTCTTTGCCCGACTGAGGCACGGGGATCCGTTTAATAGCTATAGCCCATTCGGGGTCCATACGCAGCATGCCACCCCCAATAATGAATTTTAGGTATTTTAATGTCTTGAAGCAAAATTTGGATTTGTGCAGTCCGATTGAGAGATTCGCTTACCTTAAGCATTTGCCCACTTGTCGCAGTTATCTTAACTGCGTTTGCAAATCTGGGGAAATAACTATTAGATCGTCCAAATGCACAAAGACGTTGGACCTTAGCTCAAATTTTTGAGCTTGCGTGCATCTAAGCAAAAACGGTTTTTACCCGGTCTTTGCACCACTGTGCTGCGGTTACTCCATGGGCTGTTGCCCCAAACTCAACATTTTGTTCACTTCATCGTCCATTTTCTGCATCGCTGGCGATAACGGGTAGGGTCTATCATTGAATAGTTGCGCACCTTCCACTAACTCGATAGTGTGCTTCTCTAAATCTGTCGTTCCTAATGCGCTATTTTCAAAAGGCAAAAACTCCCGCTTTATCGCCTCCAACTCTATCCTTTCTTCCCTAGACAACGCCCATGAATCCGGCTCACTTTCGAGTTCCTCCTCTTCTTCCGCATAGTGCGTCATCGACACGGCCAAGAGCTCTTCCCCTAGGTGCTCCGTGGAAATTAGATTCTCGGGGCCCAAAATGTCTGAGGCTAAATTAAATGCTCGCCAGAAATCAATCCCAAAATAGGCGCGCTGTTTCAGGTAGAGGCAGATAAAAAACGTTTTTTTTTATGTTGTTCCCTGTACGAGATTGGGAGTTCTACCCTACCTATAATCGTTTTATCCTCTCCTCCAGCGGTGGTGACTACCGAAACGTAAGGTTGCCACGCAACCCATAATTCTTCGACTAATTCTCGACTTCCTTTTCCCAGCAGACTGACAGAGGGTCCTGTGTCTAACAACCCTATCATTTTGATTCCAGCGACCTCCACTTCGGCGAATACGCGTAGGTCTATGGTATCCTCCCGTCTCACAGCTTCAATGGCCTGGCGCCTCGTAACCCTGCGTCTGCGGAAGCGCGTCCGAGCTCCACCACTCGTCGGGTGGCCAGCGTCATCCCATCCACCTCTCGCTCACCAAAAATTCTATTTCGGTCCGACATGTATGCTCGAACAAGTTCTTCATATGGGAATCCTTTTAATACCCTTCCATTGTTCATATCCTTATACATTGTAAGGAAGCACCTTGTCCATCAGACAAACTAGACGTTGGGCTGCATTGCATAGACGAAATGGCATGACCCGATACTGGTATAAGGGCCTACCTGGTACGGTAAAAGTGGTAAAGGGCTTGCTTTTGTCGTCTGGTTCGACTAGAAAATAAGCGACAATAAGCGAACTTTAGATCCACACTTGAGATGTAGTAGGTCTGGTCTATGCCTTCTATACAGGGTAGTGGATACGCGTATTTTACCGTCAAATTGTTGACCTTGCGTTCATCTAGGCAAAAATGGTTTTTACTTGGTATTCGCACTACAGTTGTGCGGTTACTCCATGGGCTGTTACACTCTTCTATATTTTGTTCACTATATCATCCACTAATTTCTACATCGCTGGCGATGTAGAAATTAGTGGATGATATAGTGAACAAAATATAGAAGAGTGTAACAGCCCATGGAGTAACCGCACAACTGTAGTGCGAATACCAAGTAAAAACCATTTTTGCCTAGATGAACGCAAGGTCAACAATTTGACGGTAAAATACGCGTATCCACTACCCTGTATAGAAGGCATAGACCAGACCTACTACATCTCAAGTGTGGATCTAAAGTTCGCTTATTGTCGCTTATTTTCTAGTCGAACCAGACGACAAAAGCAAGCCCTTTACCACTTTTACCGTACCAGGTAGGCCCTTATACCAGTATCGGGTCATGCCATTTCGTCTATGCAATGCAGCCCAACGTCTAGTTTGTCTGATGGACAAGGTG
>NW_026996024.1:0-2070 GCF_035044405.1 Drosophila montana | reverse complement strand
CATTTTCTAAAATTTCATTTTATTTTTTTTTATTTTCTTAGAACGCAGACGCAATAACTTTTGGGACCTTTCCTTCATTGTCGGAGATCAATGAAGTTTTTTCTCAAAAGGTAAAAGCTATAGATTGCATATATGGGCATATGTACACATAAGGCCAACAAACTAAATTTAATAATTTAAAAATCTTTCTCATTCAGGGGTCTCAAATATGAGTCTGCTTCTGCCTGTTGCTCGGGGCGAGGCTGGGCGTTATAGAACGGACTCACTTGAATGATGTGTGCGTGGTCTCGCCTGTGGCCGCTTCGTCTCCTGGTCGACTCTCGTTGTCGGTGATGGGGCGAAGAGACGCTGGCAGTCATCGACGTGCCTTCTGGTGCGGATCCCTCTCGCGTCGATGAGATTGGCCGGTCCACAGATAACGGCTTTTGAGGCGGGAAAAACAGCCTGTCGTCCTCTGCGTGGCTCCTTGGCTGGCACTTTGATGGCTATTACTTTATTTTCTGTTTGTGTTTATTATTTTCGTCCAGCCACTGATATTTTGAGGCTGGGCTGAGCATTAACTGAGTGAATAAATTTTCGCGTAGGACACAAAGTTTTTCTTAAGATTTACGGCCGACTATTTTGTGCGGACCGACAATTTTAAGAAAATTAAATTTTTTGCGCTGCCCGATTCATTTTCCAATTTATATATATATATATATATGTGTGTATATATGTATATATATTAAATTTTTTTTTATATTGCGTGGCGCTGTTTCAATTTATTTATTATTTCGGCACCGTTAAACAAAAAAAAAGGCTGTTTTATATAGTTCGGCATAATCCAATCCCACTATCTGCACCGTCGCTGCCCATCTGCACAGCTGCACTTTAGGGTCAACGGCCCAGTTGTAGGCCAGGGCATTAGTAAGTGCAAAATGGTTTTCTTTGCCAGCAAAAGCCAGAGCAGTAGAGCAGTGCACAACTAATATGCTGTTATGTATGTATATTAACACACATACAAACATGATTGCTAGCGCGGGTTTTAGTTTTTCTGACTTAACATGGGTTAGTGAATCGTGTTTTAATAGTTTTCGATCAAATATTCCCAATCTAGTGCTCTGTCTTCAATGCATTCACTGAATTGTTAATTAAAATATGAGGAGCTCAAGCCTTTGGTCGACATCGTTTATAACGCTTAAGTGATTAATGACATCTATACCTTTATCAAATTCCTTATTTACAAGATAAAGTTCGTTTATTTGAACTTTATTTTCGGACAAATAATTAATTTTTAACTCAAACTCTTCTTTACCTGCCTGATCTAAAGTGACCAAAAGATAATTGTAAATCATTCGAATAAAACTAGCAAGGCCGCGTTTACTGCTATTTGCTATTTATACTCTGAACCATTAAAATTGTGTAAAAAGGATATAATGCATGTGTGCAAATGTATGTACTTGACCCATTTCCAAGTAATCGATATCGCAATCTTGTTTTTTGAGCAATTTTGGTAAATAATAAGAGCTAGAGTCGCCAAACATGACATGTAGCTTCTAAAATAGTATATAAATATCAAGTATCTTTCATTTTATACCTATCACCACTTCCCCGCTACTACAACATAGCTATAAATCAAGTAAATAAACCAATTTATGCTGCCCACTAATATAGAACACAATTAAAATGCAATTGACTTTTTGAGAATACACAAATATTCTATAGCACAATAAGATGTTTATACTGTAGTAAATTTCATCAATAACAGAACTTATTTAAGAAAACGTGGTTTGGCTTTCCTCGTATCAGCGGCAACAAGCGCAAATGCCAAGAATTTGTGTGGGCATGTACACACACACATTCATGCTGTGCTGCTACTTATTTTAATTCTTGTTTTTCTCATCAAGACTCAATTATTGGTGTGGGTGTTGAGTAGAGGCGGCAGCAAGTATTGCGGTCTTTAGCGAGTTCGAACCTGGCTGTTGAGTAGACGAGACAGCAAGTAATGCGGTCAGTTGCGAGTTCTTACCCTGCCAAGGGAACTTATTTTTATTTTTATACCCTAAACCCATTTAAAATGGGTAAAAAGGT
>NW_026996023.1:0-2228 GCF_035044405.1 Drosophila montana | reverse complement strand
GCATGAGAGGCAAACCGCCCCTTATGCCTACGTGGGAGTAAAGAACACCCTATAACAACAGTACCGGCAGCGCTGTCAAGAGCGCCAAACATATTAAATTAAATAGTCATAACTAAAACTTGAAAATTGTAATGCCCGACGACAGTTGAGTCGACCGGCAAGACGTTTGGCCCGTACAGCCATTCGAAACAATAGGCAGGAAAAAATACAGATTGTAAAAAAAACAATTTTTTTTTCAAAATCAAATATGATTAATTAGTTTGATAATAGAATTAACTTATAAATGTATTATGTATTATTATGTATTCCATTTAATACACAAAAAAAAAATAAGAACAATTTTTGTGAATGTTTCAAAACAGTATAAGTAAAACAGACACTGTAGAAATAGGTTTAATAGACACTTAGACAGTGGACTCCACTGCTAATGTTATAAATAAAGTCGAGGTCGAGACTCCAGATCAAAAGCTGATTGTAATATTGTTAATAATCATAGTAATTATAATGTGCATAAATATGTTTTATAAAATTTACAAACTGCACAACAAATGTTTAAAAAAGAAATACTTAAGCAGAGCTAATGATCTGGACAAAATATAACAGTGTACTAAAGGTACAAAATGTAAAAATACATTACTACAAAGCGAAGAAAATGTAAAAATGATACGATAAGATAAGAACAGAATAAATAACACAATAAAATAAAACTCAAAACAATATATATATAAATTAATAAAAGAAATAGAAATTTTCGATAATGGACAAAATAGAAGCAATAAGACAGGTCCATGTTAGAGATCCCTGTTTTAAGGGAAGAATTCTACAATTGGTCTCAACGACCCCAGTAAGCATATATGAATTAGAAACTCTATATGGAAACATTTCACTTAGATTTCTCACCGTTAATACATTGCACAAAAACACAAAAAGGCATAGTATTGACAACACTTCCGGGTATACATGTCAGGTCAATCATTAAAGAGCACCCAATATTAGGCAGAACTTTAGATTTTGAAGTATTCAAAAAAGAAACACCCTATAATTAGAACACCCCATTAAGGGACCTACCGACGTTATTATTGTGCGTAGACATATAGGCTGATATACAGATAGACAAACATGTAGACAGAGAGACAGGCAGACGGGCAGACAGACAGACATTCACACAGATAGACAGACAGAAAGGCGGACTAATAGACTCGCAGACAGTAAGATGCACGGACAAAGAGAGAAAGACAAACAAGCAGACAGACAGGCAGACCGACCGGCAGACAAACAGACAGATGGGAAGATTGGCAGACGGTCACACAGACCCACAGACTCGCAGATACACAGGAAGAGAGACAGACAGACAGACAGGCAGACAGACTGACAGCTAGGCAGACGGTCGCACAGACCCACACAGACACACAGGTAGAGACAGAGATACATAGATAGTCAGGAAGACAGATAGGCAGGAATACCTGCAGCCTCACTGACAGACACACCGGCAGAGACAGACATGTAGACTTACAGACAGACAGATATGTAGTCAGAGAGACAGGCAGACGGGCAGACGGGAAGACGAACAGACAGGTACACAGATAGACAGACCGGCAGACAGATAGGCAGACAGTCACACAGACCCACAGACTCGCAGACATACAGACACACGGGAAGAGAGACAGACCGGCAGACAGACTGACAGATAGGCAGACGGTCACACAGACCCACAGACTCGCAGACATACAGACACACAGGAAGAGAGAGGATACACAGACAGTCAGGCATATAGATAGACAGGAATACCTACAGCATCGCAGACAAACAAACCGGCAGAGACAGACAGGCTGATATACAGATAGACAAACATGTAGACAGAGAGACAGGCAGACGGGCAGACAGACAGACATTCACACAGATAGACAGACAGAAAGGCGGACTAATAGACTCGCAGACAGTAAGATGCACGGACAAAGAGAGAAAGACAAACAAGCAGACAGACAGGCAGACCGACCGGCAGACAAACAGACAGATGGGAAGATAGGCAGACGGTCACACAGACCCACAGACTCGCAGACATACAGACACACAGGTAGAGGAGAGAGATACATAGATAGTCAGGAAGACAGATAGGCAGGAATACCTACAGCCTCGCTGACAGACACACCGGCAGAGACAGACAGGTAGACTTACAGACAGACAGATATGTAGTCAGAGAGACAGGCAGACGGGCAGACGAGACAGAC
>NW_026996022.1:0-4052 GCF_035044405.1 Drosophila montana | reverse complement strand
GTCGAGAAGTCAACATAGAAAAGTTACCAACACTTCCGTGACTTAAATTTAACTATTTAAGAACGGCATTAAAAGGAGAAGCAAGATGCACGGTGTCGGTTGGTTGGTTGGTTGCAAATATGCTCCGCGGACATTTTCAATGCGACTTAGGAATTATTAACCAACCGTTACGAAAATAAGAGGAAAATATTTTCCGAACTATTTAATCGGCTAGCCTGCACTGAACAGTGATTTAGCAGAGCACATTGAAGCATTTATAGATTCAATTAATGAATCAATACATTTAATAAAATTGAAAACGGTCTTATCAGAAGACGTTGATGTAATTATTGCACACATGATTATTCGCATGTCTAACAGAGAAACTTAGCAATCATGTTGAAATAAATATATGTATATATGTATATATGTATATATGTATATATGTATATATGTATATATGTATATATGTATATATGTATATATGTATATATGTATATATGTATATATGTATACATGTATACATGTATACATGTATACATGTATACATGTATACATGTATACATGTATACATGTATACATGTATACATGTATATATGTATATATGTATATATGTATATATGTATATATGTATATATGTATATATGTATATATGTATATATGTATATATGTATATATGTATATATGTATATATGTATATATGTATATATGTATATATGTATATATGTATATATGTATATATGTATATATGTATATATGTATATATGTATATATGTATATATGTATATATGTATATATGTATATATGTATATATGTATATATGTATATATGTATATATGTATATATGTATATATGTATATATGTATATATGTATATATGTATATATGTATATATGTATATATGTATATATGTATATATGTATATATGTATATATGTATATATGTATATATGTATATATGTATATATGTATATATGTATATATGTATATATGTATATATGTATATATGTATATATGTATATATGTATATATGTATATATGTATATATGTATATATGTATATATGTATATATGTATATATGTATATATGTATATATGTATATATGTATATATGTATATATGTATATATGTATATATGTATATATGTATATATGTATATATGTATATATGTATATATGTATATATGTATATATGTATATATGTATATATGTATATATGTATATATGTATATATGTATATATGTATATATGTATATATGTATATATGTATATATGTATATATGTATATATGTATATATGTATATATGTATATATGTATATATGTATATATGTATATATGTATATATGTATATATGTATATATGTATATATGTATATATGTACATATGTACATATGTATATATGTATATATGTATATATGTATATATGTATATATGTATATATGTATATATGTATATATGTATATATGTATATATGTATATATGTACATATGTATATATGTATATATGTATATATGTATATATGTATATATGTATATATGTATATATGTATATATGTATATATGTATATATGTATATATGTATATATGTATATATGTACATATGTACATATGTATATATGTATATATGTATATATGTATATATGTATATATGTATATATGTATATATGTATATATGTATATATGTATATATGTACATATGTACATATGTATATATGTATATATGTATATATGTATATATGTATATATGTATATATGTATATATGTATATATGTATATATGTACATATGTACATATGTACATATGTATATATGTATATATGTATATATGTATATATGTATATATGTACATATGTACATATGTACATATGTATATATGTACATATGTATATATGTATATATGTATATATGTATATATGTATATATGTATATATGTATATATGTATATATGTATATATGTATATATGTATATATGTATATATGTATATATGTATATATGTATATATGTATATATGTATATATGTATATATGTATATATGTATATATGTATATATGTATATATGTATATATGTATATATGTATATATGTATATATGTATATATGTATATATGTATATATGTATATATGTATATATGTATATATGTATATATGTATATATGTATATATGTATATATGTATATATGTATATATGTATATATGTATATATGTATATATGTATATATGTATATATGTATATATGTATATATGTATATATGTATATATGTATATATGTATATATGTATATATGTATATATGTATATATGTATATATGTATATATGTATATATGTATATATGTATATATGTATATATGTATATATGTATATATGTATATATGTATATATGTATATATGTATATATGTATATATGTATATATGTATATATGTATATATGTATATATGTATATATGTATATATGTATATATGTATATATGTATATATGTATATATGTATATATGTATATATGTATATATGTATATATGTATATATGTATATATGTATATATGTATATATGTATATATGTATATATGTATATATGTATATATGTATATATGTATATATGTATATATGTATATATGTATATATGTATATATGTATATATGTATATATGTATATATGTATATATGTATATATGTATATATGTATATATGTATATATGTATATATGTATATATGTATATATGTATATATGTATATATGTATATATGTATATATGTATATATGTATATATGTATATATGTATATATGTATATATGTATATATGTATATATGTATATATGTATATATGTATATATGTATATATGTATATATGTATATATGTATATATGTATATATGTATATATGTATATATGTATATATGTATATATGTATATATGTATATATGTATATATGTATATATGTATATATGTATATATGTATATATGTATATATGTATATATGTATATATGTATATATGTATATATGTATATATGTATATATGTATATATGTATATATGTATATATGTATATATGTATATATGTATATATGTATAAATTAGATGCATATAACGGAACTAATTTCTTACAAAATTAGACCTTATACATAAATTATATTAACTTGGGCTTTAAATTTTTTACATAATTTTTTAATTTTGTAAATCGAGGCTCGAAAATCTCCGACCACATAAAGTATATATATTCATGATCAGTGTCATCAGCCGAGGCGATATAGCCATGTCCGTCTATCCGGCTGTCCGTCTGCCTGTTTCTATGCGAACTAGCCTCTTTTTATTGCACGCAGCATATAAATTATTAATTAAGTTATCCCTTAGGATGATGATGACCCAGATCCCCTGGTGGTAGTATCCTGGTGCTGATCCCCTGGTGGTAGTATCCTGGTGCTGTTGCCCGAAGATTCTGTTGGGAAGGCTTTATCCTTCCTTTAGTTACCGGCCTTGTGGCTCAGTAGTAAAAGTATAAGTTATTGGGTGACGGACAAGTGCCGGAGTATGTTATGTTTAGCGTTTGCTTTCTTCGAGAGACAATATAAAACTAAAGTACAGAGGACAAACAAATTGTACAAGTACCCTAAGCCTCAATGCATCACGCCATCAAAGCATGGTCGGCAAGCCGACTCAGCATTCTATGCAGTGCAGCGCGGCACTTCGAATATGAAGTGCCAGCTTACCACTGCTGGCCGTTCTTAGCGCAGGACGCTGAACTCAGTTCTGGCGCATCAGTATTGTTTATATGAAGCTACTTAGTTGCTAGGGCAATATATTGTACATAATTATGCTTAGTTGTTAACTTATACGTCGAAACCAGCTGGATCGGAAAACTATATAATAGAGCTGCCATATGAACGATCGATCAAAAGGAAGGTTCTTGTATGAAAAATATTTTTGCTTTCCAAGATATCTTAACCATATCATATCAACTATTTTCTCCTACTACTTAATTTGTATATGTGCTTTAAACTAATTATTGTACACTGGTAGCTAATTACCTTATATTAACTTTGGCTTTAAATTCTTGTAACCTCTTTTTTGTAAATCGAAAGCAAACAA
>NW_026996021.1:0-683 GCF_035044405.1 Drosophila montana | reverse complement strand
AAAGTGGTTAAATTAAAAAAAAAGACGCTGCGCTCGGATGAGGAATACGATTCCTCTGACGCCTCCTTAATCTCGGTCGGCTACAACTTCGGTGATATAGCGAGATACGCCATGCCCAGTGCCAGTGAATCTGATAATTCCCAATTTGACAAATTAACGACGGCACCCTTGACCGTGCCAGACGCTACTGCTCACGGTACTACCCGGCGACTCTCCATGGATGCACTTGCTCCAGCCAATTCTAGTCAGGATGCTGCCCCATCGGCGGCAGATCCGACGAGAGCAAGCGGTGAGTACATAGTTTCACTCCTGTCCCAGTCCAACTCGGACCTGTCCACCAAGCCTATCCGCGGCTCACCCATGGATGTAACCATGTTTGACACCGAGGATGACGCCGCCCTTGCTGAAATGGATGCCCCGCCGAGCCCCCTGCAAACGACAGTAATGGAAAAAACCATTTGCCCAAAAATCTTTAAAAAAGAACAAGCAAAGAAAGTGCCGCCAAAACGCGCATCAGACGCCACTAACACCACAAAAAAAGGCGCCAATACATTTAAAATCCAAAAGAAAAAAGCAAAAATCACTAACACAATCAAGCGCAAAAGTAGCGGCACATTCCCCGCCAAAAGAGAAATAAGAGGCACAAAAAGAATGACAAATGCCAACGCAATCGGCACACACAT
>NW_026996020.1:0-1775 GCF_035044405.1 Drosophila montana | reverse complement strand
GAGATTGCAACTACACACTGCCATTGGAACGATCAGTCGAAAATTAAGTTATTGTATTGAAAATTTTTATGTGTTTCAAGATATCTTGACAAAACTCGATATTTATTAGTTTTACTACGCTCCCCATATATATGCAAAATCCTATTAATATCGGGCAACTCTATCATATAGCTGCCATAAGAACGATCAGTCCAAATTAAGTTATTGTATTGAAAAGTTTTATGTGTTTCAAGATATCTTGACCAAACTCGATATTTATTAGTTTTACTACGCTCCCCATATATATGCAAAATCCTATTAAGATCGGACAACTATATCATATAGCTGCCATAGGAACGATCGGTCGAAAATTATGCTGTTGTATGGAATTTTTTTTGTTTTTCAAGATATCTTGACCACACTCGGCATTTATTAGTTTTACTATGCTCCCTCCACTTATGCAAAATCTTATTTACATCGGGCTACTATATCATATAGCTGCCATAGGAACGATCGGTCGAAAATTAAGTTGTTGTATGGAAACGTGTTTTGCTTTTCAAGATATCTTAGCCATACTCGGCGTTAACTATTTTCCCTGTGCTTCTTAGATACGGGCAAAGCACTATGAGCATTTTGAAAAGGTTGGGTCTGCAAGGGTATAAAATCTTCGGTGTGCCGAAGATAGCACTTCTTTCTCGTTATACCCTTGCAGAGGGTATTTTAATTTTGTCGTGAAATGTGTAACGCATGGAAGGAGACATCTCCGACCCCATAAAGTATATATATTCTTGATCAGTATCAACAGCCGAGTTGATATAGCCATGTCCGTCTGTCCGTCTGTCTGTTTCTATGCGAACTAGTCTCTCAGTTTTAAAGCTATCTTTATGAAACTTTGCAGATTTACCTCTGTCTGTTGCACGCAGTTCATATGTCAAAACCAGCTGGATCGGACCACTATATCATATAGCTGCCATAGGAACGATCGGTCGAAAAGTATGTACTTGTATGAAAAACATTTTTGTTTATAAAGTTATCTTGACTAAACTTGGTATTTATTAGTTTTACTACGCTCCCCATATATATGCAAAATCCTATTAAGATCGGACAACTATATTATATAGCTGCCATAGGAACGATCGGTCGAAAATTAAGTTTTTGTATGGAAAATTTTTATGTTTTTTAAGATATCTTTACCAAACTCGAAAAAACCTGAAAATCGAAATAGGAAATTTTCGTTACCAATTATGGCTAGTTTTTTTGAGATAATTGAATTTTCATCCTTTTCTTCTTTCATAAAATAATTAGCTTCTTTTTTCTCCTAATATATATCAATTTAACTTTATCTATTTCCCTTTATTCTTTGTAATCAAAATATATATAGTGAAAAGCCCCTTTTTTTTCCATCCATTATATTTTCTTTCCAAATTATCATTAGTTTTTTAGAGATAATTGAATTTTCATCCTTCTCTTTTTTATACAATAATTAGCTTCTTTTTTCTCTTAGTATATATTATTTTAATTTTTCCTTCTTTTCTTTTTTCGTTTTAATCAAAATACATATAGTGAAAAGCCAATTTTTTCTTTCGCTGTTTATTTTGATAGAAAATTGCTGAAAATCAAAACAGGATATTTTCTTAATAAATAATGACTAGTTTTTGAGTGATAATTGAATTTTTTTCTTTCTCTTTTTTTAATAAAATAGTTAGCTTCTACCTTTCCTCAACATATATCAATTTAATTTTTTCTTTGTTAATATTTTCTTTTTAATCAAAATATTGATATTGAAAAATAAATAA
>NW_026996019.1:0-736 GCF_035044405.1 Drosophila montana | reverse complement strand
TTTGTTTGTTTTTGGTTCAATTTAGTTGGAATTTATATTAAACGAATTAAACGACTGATGCCCGAACTTGTTGCTTTTAGTTTAATATTTTGGTGGGGCTATGTCCGCACCGCCGTAGCCAGACCTTCGATGGTAAAGTAATTTTTGAAAAGAAGGGTTATATCCGGGACCTACAGGCTTATATAGGGTCTCAGAGCTTTTTTTCTTTCGCGGATTAGATTGAAGATAGCTGCGCTGCCAACGTGCACGCAGGCGGTTTATAGCAGCGGCAGAATCATTCGCAGCTGACCGTGACAGACAAAAGCTGATCGCTATAGCGTCGTTACACAAACGCAAGCTGTTAGGATCGCTTACGCGGTTTAATTTAAATAGGAAAACTGCGACCATTACAATATATGTGTACGTAGGGTAATCATGTTTTTACAGAATCCTACCTATCGTTTCGCATAGCTTTACGGGCTATGCTTTTAATCAACAATTTTATATATATAATTTAAATTAATAATTGAATATTTGCTGCATCTGCTGCTCGTCCGGTGCATCAGCTGGGCGTCGCCGGATGTGGCACGCTGATGCTCCAGCTTTACTGGCTAGCGGGGCTGGTGCTGGTCTTCTTCCGTTGGCAAGTATACTTGCAATGGATGCTGTAGAGTGGTCCCTCGCAGTCTGCTGGACAAGATTGTTTCATCTTTGGGATCTGAGACGGTGGTGGTGGTATTATTACTTGTTTCTTACT
>NW_026996018.1:0-1102 GCF_035044405.1 Drosophila montana | reverse complement strand
ACAGACAGGCAGACCGACCGGTAGACAGACAGACAGAAAGGAAAACAGGCAGTCAGACACGCAGACCCACGGACTCGCAGACATACAGAAACACAGGAAGAGAGAGAGAGATACACAGACTGGCAGGTAGACAGATTGGCAGGAATACCTAAAGCCCCGCAGACAGACACACCGGCAGAGAGAGACAGGCTGATATACAGACAGACAGACAGGCACACAGATAGACAGACAGAAAGGCAGACGGACAGACCGGCAGACAGACTGACAGATAGGAAGATAGGCAGACGGTCACACAAACCCACAGACTCGCAGACGTACAGGCACACAGGAAGAGAGAGAGATACACAGACAGTCAGGCAGACAGATAGACAGACGCACCGGCAGAGACAGGCAGGCTGATATATAGAGCAGACAGAAATGCAGACAGAGAGACAGGCAGACGGGCAGACAGACAGATAGGCACACAGATAGACAGACAGAAAGGCAGACAAATAGACTCGCAAACAGCCAAACGCCCGGGCAGAGAGAGAGACAGACAGACAGGCAGACCGACCGGCGGACAGACAAACAGATAGATAGAAAAACAGGCAGACAGACACGCAGACCCACAGACTCGCAGACATACAGAAAAACAGAAAGAGAGAGAGAGAGATACACAGACAGGCAGGCAGACACACCGGCAGAGACAGACAGGCTGATATAAAGCCACACAAACATGCAGACAGAGAGGCAAACAGACGGGCAGACAGACAGACAGGCACTCAGATAGACAGACAGAAAGGCAGACCAATAGACTCGCAGACAGTCAGACGCATGGGCAGAGAGAGAGTAGAGACAGACAGACAGGCAGACCGACCGGTGGACAGACAGACAGAAAGGAAAACAGGCAGTCAGACACGCAGACCCACGGACCCGCAGACATACAGAAACACAGGAAAGAGAGAGAGAGAGAGATACACAGACTGGCAGGCAGACAGATTAACAGGAATACTTAAAGCCCCGCAGACAGACACACCGGCAGAGAGAGACAGGCTGATATACAAACAGACAGACAGGTAGACAGATAGACAGACAGAAAGGCAGACAGACTGATAGGAAGATA
>NW_026996017.1:0-4862 GCF_035044405.1 Drosophila montana | reverse complement strand
ACTACAACAGTGTGCACAGCAAATACACACACAGGGCAAGGAAACTGCTTTATCGACAAGTGCCAATAAAAGCGGCACACACATACTACAGCAGGAACTAAACGCTGCTTTACAGTCCTCATCTACCAATGCACGCATGAACGCCAACATAACTGGCACTCAGCAACAACAAGCAACACAGCAGAAACCACTACAACAGCCAATACAGAATCAACAACAAGTTAAACCTTGGAAGCTACTTCTTCAGCAATGGAAAAACAATTCTATCCCTGTGTCAACAGCAACAACTACAACAACCACAACCAGAAGAAATCTGCTGCCATCTTTAATAAAATCGCCGCCAACACAGACGCTAACAATGACGGCAGAAACTACCAGCAACGACAAAGCAACATTGCTACAAAGCTGGCTATCTGGCGTGCCACCACTGCTGCCCAGCGAACTACCAAAGCCTCCACTAGTAACGATAAATACCGCCGCCACAACATGGCGATCCCCCCTGAAGAGAAGATGTGTGGACATGGATGAATCTGATGATGATCCCGCTCTCCAGGTGCTACCGCTAACAACGCCCATTTTTAAGAGTGGGTTCGCCATCAAGCTCCACCAGGAGGCACGCCGTCAACAAATGCTCCAAAGTGAGGCACAGCAGCAGCTACAGCAGCAACATGGACAACAGGCAGCACAGCAAGGGCAATCACAAAAATGCCAGCATACACAGCCGCATCAACAACAGAATCAACAAAAATCGCAACAACATCAGCAATCAAAGGACGAGAGCCTGCAGCAGCAGTCGAAAGAGCATCTACCACAGCCACTACAGCAACAGACAATACAAAGCAAGAAAGTGCCTGCACTCTTCTTGCCGATGGTGCCCGCAATTATACCACTACTAGATAAACTGAAAAGCAATCCAGGTGTTGGAAAATTCTCGACAAAGGCAACATCTGGCAGCGGATTACGTGTCCAATGTGAAGATCTGGTCACGCAGAACGCAATCCTGACCGCCCTGGCCGAAGAAGGTACTCATCTGCATACGCACCAACTGCGCAGCGAAAAGGGATATCGCATAATCTTGCGCCATATCCATCACACTACACCCTGTGAATGGTTAGCGGCCAAGCTAGAACAACTGGGCTTTGTCGCTCGATTCATCCGAGTCATAAAACACCGGTTTACAGGCAGGCCGCTGAATATATTCGAAATCGAACTGCAGACCAAAGCGGATGGGAGCCATGAAGGCATCCTCAACCTGAAAGAGCTGGGCAGCCAATCAGTCGCGGTCGAGCGGCAAGTCAAACCTCGTGATCCAGTGCAGTGCCATCGGTGCCAGGCCTTTGGCCACACGAAAAATTATTGCAGGCGGCCTTTCGTCTGCATGAAATGCGCAGGTGAGCACATGTCAACTGCATGCACCAAACCCAGACAGGTGGAGCCTAAGTGCGCAAATTGCAAGGGCAATCATATAAGCTGCTATAAAGGCTGCCCTGCCTACAAAAACGCACGCAGCAAACTAAGGGCAAACCGAGTCATGGCCGATGATAAAAAACAGCGGCAAGAACGTGAGCAGAGGCAGCAGCCACAGCCAGATATCCAGCATCCACAGCAGATAAAACCAGCACAGCAGCAGTCAAGAGCATTAAAACAGCCAGGAGTCGCTAAGCTATCCTACAGTCAGGTCGTGCGTAACGGCAGCGCTGCCGGTCGCGTACGTAACCCGGCCGAAAGACACTTGGCCACTTTCCAGCAGCAACTACGTTTGGAACAACAGCAAAATCAACAACCAAATCCTCCCACGAGGGAACAGCAGGTCTCAGCAACAAATAATGCCAGTACACCGAATCCAGCTGAAAGATCCAGCAACATGACCTACAGCCGGGTTGTGTCCACAGTCCGCAAACATAACCCGAAAAAAAAGCATTTAGGAACACTCCAGCGGCCACTTCGCAGACGGCAGAATCAACAACAACATCGTTCGAACAATTCCAGGAAGCCAGCAACATCAACAATTAACAAGCCAGCTACTCCAACCAATCGTGCCAAGTTGACGCACGGCCAAGTCGACTGCAGCGCTTCCTTGCGCAATTCGTTTGGAAGTTATTTGGCCACTTCACAGCAGCATCAATTGGATGAACAGCAGCAGCAGGCAGGACATCAATCATCAATGTCCAAAAGCACTATATTCCAGACATTAGAACAAAACATGGCAATGTTCAGTCGCATGGAAAAAAGAATAGACACTTTATTAAATGTCCTTTTGCAATTCATTACCATCCATAATAAAAACAATACAACAAATACCAATAATCATGTGTTGCCAAACATAGCCCAACAACAAACAGACAGCAAAGCAGCCCAAATGGACTGCTCTATGGAAGCTGCCATCGCCAATGACGTCACTAAATATGTATAGTCGTACCCACAGCAGTACCGACTCTCAATTGACCATAGCCAATACTTCCTCAGCTGAAAATGTCCACAACATTGCGCCAATCAGTACAGCAAATCCACATGTGTCCATCCACAGTAGCGGCCAGAATAGCAACCCATTTAAAATTGCTTTCTGGAATGCATGTGGTATAGGCAACAAAATGACAGAGCTAGAGCTGTACATGCGACGCGAGTCCATCCAAATTATGATGGTCATCGAAACTCGGGTTCCATCTGACGCCAGCATACTAAGCATGGCCGGCTACCACACATACAGTGCAACCAACCCACACATGCATCGGAGAGGTGGGGTCGCTATCTTTGTACGAAACGACATCAGGCATGCCGCCCTTCATCCAATATCCGAGAACTTCCTCCAGATTATGCCTGTTGCCTTACTTCCTGAAAATGAGAATAAAAGAGAAATAATTATAATTGCGCCAATATACTGCCCCCCAGTGTTTAAATGGTCAGTCGAACACTTCACAAAACTGTTCAGACATTTTGACAAAATCACAGACTTGGCTTCATCTAACTTTCTCCTCTGCGGTGACTGGAATGCCCAGCACTCATGGTGGGGAAACCCGCGCGCCTGTCACAGAGGCAAAGCGCTCTTTGAAGCAATTCACACGCAAAGTCGATATAACGTTCTGGCCACCGGCGGAGCGACGCACTACCCGTACGATAGAAGGAAAAGACCATCAGCAATTGACCTCGCAGTCTACGGTGGGCTAGATAGCAATCGACTCCGAATCCACTCCTCTACGGACTTGGACTCGGACCACCTGCCCCTAAGAGTTGATCTGATCACTAATAAAAATCGAATCTTTACAACTCATACTGGAAATCACAGACTGCTACCTAATGGGGCCAATACGCATCGATTTCAGGAGCTCCTTGACCAGCAAATCCACTTAAACACCGAGATCCGCAGTGGCCTGGATATCGACGATGCAGTGAACATCTTCGTACGCAACGTCCAAATAGCGGCAGATGCAGCAGCACACAGGCAGACAGGAAACCAGCTTAGCCACCGGGGCCACCGCAGGCACGATCTTGAACTGGACGAGTCGACCAGAAGACTATTATGGGAGAAACAGAGATGCAAGCAGACTTTAATGGCGACACGAACTCCAGAGGCAAGGCAACAATATAGGTCTGCACAAAATAAGTTGAAGAAGGCACTAATCCAGCTGAAAAACAAGAATATTAATAAAATGCTTGTGGATATTGACACCCATGATCGATACGCTATGCAAAAGCTATGGCGACTTACCAACAAGCTAAAAAAACAGCCGCAGCCAAATTGGCCAATAAAAATTATACAGGCTAATGTTGGCAATGGGGGCGCGAGGCGTGCGACAAATTCAAACGCAATATGGACGAAAACTACTGCCGAAAAAGCGGAGGCTTTCGTCGCCCACCTTGAAGAAAGATTCAGCCCAAATTTCTCTAATTCGTCTGAGGAGCGTGCAGAAATTCGTCAGGAATGGAGACAACTGAAGCAGCAGAAACTCCAGCAGCAACAAACAGACCAGGAGCTACAGCAGACAATCAGGCCAATCACGCTCAATGAACTAAAGCTAGAAATTGATGCACTAGTGTTAACAAAGTCGCCTGGAGAAGACAAAATAGATAACAGAATTATCCAACTCCTACCGCAAAAAGCGCTATTATACTTACTGCTAATTTACAATTCTAGTCTCAGGTTAGGGCATTTCCCAAACAAATGGAAACACGCTGGCATAACTATGATTCCCAAGCCTGGTAAAAACACAGCTGAAGCAACATCATATCGCCCAATCAGCCTCTTATCGGGCCTATCAAAGATCTTCGAGAAGCTCTTAATGTCAAGGCTCTTCGAAGTCCAGGATTTTGCCAGGGCAATGCCAAGCCATCAATTTGGCTTCAGGCGAGAACACGGCACTGAGCAGCAACTGGCCCGCGTTACGCAATTTATATTACGCGCATACGAAGAGCGACAGTTCTGCTCAGCGGTCTATATAGATATCTCAGAAGCCTTTGACCGCGTGTGGCATGACGGCCTGCTGAACAAGTTAATAAAATTGTTACCATTAAACCTTTATACGATACTTGAAAATTACCTATGCGAGCGCACCTTCGTAGTAAATTGCAATGACGGTGTCAAATCCAGAACAGGTCGAGTTGCTGCCGGTGTGCCCCAGGGCAGTGTGCTGGGTCCAATTTTGTACACAATATACTCCTCGGATATGCCCCTCCCATCGCTCACGAGACGCACATACCTTGCGCCCTGTCAAAGTCAAATGCTGTTATCAACATACGCCGACGATACAGTGATCATGTGTGCCTCTGCGCTTCCCTCGGGGGCTGTCAGACAGAACGAGGAATACCTTCTCCACTTCACAAAATGGGCGAAAAAATGGTCCATTAGTATCAACGCTAACAAAACA
>NW_026996016.1:0-1163 GCF_035044405.1 Drosophila montana | reverse complement strand
CCGCTGAAGTAGCCACTAGCTAGAGTGCAAGAGCTGATCTCTGGATCTGATGGGGTATCCAGAGTTGCTGTGCTTCAAACTGCGACTGGGGTCATACGTAGAGCTGTACGAAAACTATTTTTGCTGCCCAAACAGGATGATGTTGAAAGCCCTTGCCTTCCAACGGGGGGAGAATGTTTGGTCAAGTAACAGCAGAGACAACACCGACGGCTGCGGACATCATCCAAGCAGAAAATAACAATCATAATTACAGCCTAAGAGCAAATAGTTTTTGCGCGCTCTTTGTAAGCTGCTGCCCACTCTCTTTCTGCATTGATTTGCTTTGCATTGACTCCCGCTGCCCTTCGCTCTAACCGGCGAGCGTCTTATTGGAGTTTCGTTTCGTTCGCTTTACATATTGTCATAGTTTTTAGTTTTTCGTTTGATCGCAACCTAGGCACAACTAATTCGAGTTGGCTGCCAAGCAACAATATAAAAGCATAATCTCTACTAAGTGCCCTGCGCGGCAATAAATATATTCGAAAACAAATAAACACAAGTTTTGAATATCGCTGCACTCAAGCAGTTAGAATTAATTAGTTGCAAAAAAGCTTGCAACTACACAGTATCATTAAATGAACTTAAAAATATTGGCAATAAATATCTAAATACATTAAAAGTAGCGCTACTAACAAAAGTGACACAAATAGACATAAATGACGAAACTCAAATAAAAGCAATACTGTCGAAATACCATAATGATCCTATAGGCGGAGGCCATACAGGGATTACGCGTGCCTTGTTAAAAATTAAGAAAAACTATTACTGGCCCCAAACGACTAAGACAATTACAAAGTATGTGAAAACTTGTGTGAAATGCCAATTAGCAAAAACCACAATACATACTAAAGCCCCAATGATATTAACGAATACTCCAAATGCTCCATTACATAGTACAGAGAATGGCAACGAGTACGCGAATACTATAATATCTCACTAAATATCTAGTTACAATACCAGTAATAGATAAAAGTGCAAAAACAGTAGGCAAAGCAATATTTGAATCTTTTGTACTGAATTACGGTGCTATGAAGACGTTCATAACGGACATGGGTACTGAATACAAAAATTCGCTAATAAATGACCTGTGAAGGTATATGGATATGTCGGCGGCGGGGGTATAT
>NW_026996015.1:0-1037 GCF_035044405.1 Drosophila montana | reverse complement strand
GAGAGAGTGTGTGGTATGTGCATGCATTAGTGAGTACATATATGGTACTCTTGGTATATAAGCCAAGCGTGGGATATGCGCCGTCAGCTAAACGGCCAGCTAGAGTACTACGTAATATGAGCCTGAGTCAATAAACTCAAGCGGCTCTGCGCTTTTGGCTTTATGTTTGTTATTGTATGCAACAAAGTGTCGCATACATATGTATTTAAATACAGGGCGTTATTTAATGCATATACACACTACAAGTCATCTAAAATATTGACCATTTTATTATTCTAGTCGTCGCTATCCATTGCTACTGTTTTGTTACCCTTGTCAGAAGCTAATATTTTGATATTGTTATTTTCTTGTAAGAATTTACGTGTCTGTTCCACTGTGTCCAGTATTGCTCGATCCCTGTGCTTTGGTTGTTCTTTGTTTTGTATTCTTTAAACAATAAAGAGAATTGAGTGCGTGCCGACTCTTGTTTCTTTTTCGTTTATCGTCTGTACCAGCTCTTCTCCGTCCGCAATGTATTTTAAGAGAGGGAATTATTTCTTATTAATCGGGAGAGCGAATTTTTGCCTTTTTGCAAGTAGCGTTTCTAGGCGGGAATGCTGTTTCGTTTTGTTTACAAACCATTCTCTTTGAATCTTGTTGTCCGCTAAGTCCAGGTTTCGTTCATTTCGTATATTTTATATTATATTCTATATATATATATCCGTTTTTAATAATATACAATGCACTTTGACAGAATTGGCTATACTATACTGTACTAAATAGATTAACAAATTGTAAGATTGGACTAAGGTATAAGTCAAAATAGGATATGAACACGCCACAATACTATGTAGAGAAAAAGATCATGCACGTCAGTGCTGGTTTATAATCATTTTTAAAATGTTCTTTATTTGGAACTCTGTCCGCATCAAAACCTAAGATATAGGTATTATTATATGTATAGCTCTGTAGCAGCAGAGCATAATTAAAAGAGAGTGAGTGTGTGGTATATGCATGCATTAGTGAGTACATATATGGTACTCTTGTTATATAACCTT
>NW_026996014.1:0-1691 GCF_035044405.1 Drosophila montana | reverse complement strand
TCCCTCTTTCTCAGTTCTTTGCTGCGTCGGTGTTGAACTTTCCCTTGGACCAGTAGCTGCAGACGACGTAGACGGACAGCCGCTATAAATTTCTATGTTTGCTGCTCCTCTACCCTTTTCTAGGCCGTCAGCCATCTCGCCACACCAATACAGTGAAGTCCGCTTTGAGGTTATGGCAACACGAGTCTCTTTAGGCAGCTCAGGTTGTGACTTTGCAAGTCGCTTGCTTCGCAGAAATCTCCGCCGTAGCAGAGAATACCTCAGACACTCTCTGCAGCAGAGAATATACGCCGGTCGCGTATTTGTCAGGGATTTCTAGCGTCGAAAAGAAACAACATTCGATTTGATGTACGATACGACACGATTCAATTCGCTACGTACGATTGGCTGAAATCTTTATTATTTTATATTATTTAATGATCTACATATATTTAACAAGTTTATGAGACTTACATTCGTGCTCCGCACGCGCTTATCTTCTCTTACACTTCTGCTCAGCTGCAAGCACAAAACGAAAGTAAACCTCGACGAAAAGGCAAATTGTGCAGCTGCGTGATATTGACTTCTGTATGTACAAACTAATTCTAACGGTGCACTTCCAGCGTAAGAAGCGAGCGCCGCTTACAGAAAAATGCGATGCCCAGTAGGACTTAGAGACAATAGACATTTTCACTTCGCCCCGTAACACCTACTGTTTTTGCACTTTTATCTATTACTGGTATTGTAACTAGATTTTTAGTGAGATCACATATTATAGTAATTGCGTACTCGTTTCCATTCTCTGTACGATGTAATGGACCGATTGTGTCTATTACAACAGTATCAAATGCAGTATTTGGTGTACTCGTTAATATCATAGGGGCTTTAGTATGTGCTGTGGTTTTGGCTAATTGGCATTTCACACAAGTTTTCACATACATTGTAATTGTCTTAGTCGTTTGGTGCCAGTAACAGTATTTCTTAATTTTTAACAAGGCACGCGTAATGCCTGTATGGCCTCCCTCTATAGGATCATCATGATATTTCGACAGTATTGCTTTCATTTGACTTTCGTCATTTTTGTCTATTTGTGTCACTTTTTTTAGTAGTGCTACTTTTAATGTATTTAAATATTTATTGCCCATATTTTTAAATTCATTTAATGATACAAATTCGAAAATTTGTTCATTTGGTGACAACTAAGTTAGCAATTTTATGTATTCCGGCTTCTGAATTAAGCCTTTGAAAAAATTGACCTAAGACGAATTTTCCATTGGAGTACAAATTTTTTCCTGTCTTTTTAATGATCTTGTTTAAACCATTATGGTCTGTTTTAACTTAGAAATGCCTTCCATAAACATATGGTCTGAAGTGCTCTATTGCCCAATGTATAGCAGCTATTTCCTGCTAATCTAGTCGAATGACGTGAGTGTTGTGCGAAATTGTGTATAAATATTCTGTAGTAATTACAGAATGCGACAAAACGTAGTGCACTATCCGCATCAGTAGGGGTTGGATAGTTATTTTATAACATCGTACTTTTTGTCATCTGGAAGGATGCCATGGTCTGTGCACTTATGCCTAAGGAATGTTACCTCGTGCATGAAAAACGCACATTTCTCTGGGTTTAATTTTAAATTATGATTTCAACAAAGGTCAAATATGCTCTTCAAATTTTGGAACATGTGCTGCTCTGAGCAGCCGATAACTAC
>NW_026996013.1:0-3954 GCF_035044405.1 Drosophila montana | reverse complement strand
ACCAAATATGTAACACGAGACACCCCAATTTGTAACAATAAACCTAGAGCGCCAAAAATCATAAATTCTTGGTGAAAATAACAATTCTGGCGTGGGACCGATCATAAATCGATCGAAAACCATTAGACATAAACATCCGCCACAATCGTTATTCCCACCAAATGCCCAAATAGCCAACGCAGCTCAAATTCAGGCTCTTAGAATATTCCAGAAACTCATTAAAGAGAATGAGAGCATTGTTTAAAGAGAGCGAGCTAATGATCTTGAGCCTCAGCCGAGGTTTGCTAAGCGTTGACAAGACTTAATAGACTTAATAAGACTTAATAATTGAGTTCTACTGACGACTTCGATCCGTCAAGTTGCATCGTGCACAACTGTAAAATTCCAATAAGTCGCGCCTACTGTTAATAAAGATATTTTTTTTCAAGTAACGCGTAGTGACTTATTTAATTATATATATATATATGTTACCACGCTGGAAAAAAAGAAGCTTATATACAAAAAGAAATTTGTAGGTATCAAGTCGCTTAAGTACACTTACCCTACCTAAAGAGCTCTCTGGGGCGCTAAGGGTGATGGAAATAAATGATTTTGTATTTTATATATACATACATATATAGGTCTGGATCGTGTGGATTCGAAATTACTGTTTTTTTTTTCTTCTTCTTAGATGGCAGCCGCAACAGGTGAAATACGCAAAGTGAGAAATTGACTTAATTTATACAAAAAACTTTAATCTATGAACAGGAAAAACAACGGCAGCTTGATGTCAGCAGCACGCCGTCTCTGGGTTGAGTCTGGGGAGGGGAGTGCTTGGAACGGACTCATTTGACTATCGCCACGCCTCTTGGCCTGTCCTGGATAGCGTCGTGGACCGGCCGCCGTGGTTATGGCTGGGCCACAGATAACGGCTTGTGAGACGGAAGAAACAGCTGGCACTTTGATGCTTATTATTTTATTTTATTTTCATTTGGTTATATTATCTTCTGAGCATTAATTGTATGAATAAATTTAGGCGCACGACAAAAGTTTATTTTCTTTTGATTTACAGCCGCCGCTTTAAAGAAAATTAAATGTTTTGCGACAATGTTCATTAATTTAAATTTTAACTTGCGGAAAACTTTTCTAAAAAATCTTTTTTTTTTTTTATGGGGGCGACATGTAAAAAAGACAACTATCAGCTCGCTGCGAGCTGGAACTCCCGCCGTTGACCGCTGATCAAATCGATGCTGTACATTTGGGCAGCAACATCGGTGGCCAATTTCGGCACTCGCATACATTTACGAGGCGGGCACCGTTGCTGCCCATCTGCACAGCTGCATTTTTTTGCGTCAACGGCCCAAATGAAGGCCAAGGGCATATTCAAGGGCAGGCGATCCGCTCTCCTTATGGTCTCCTTAAGAGCGAATCGGGCGGCCAATAGCAATCGCCCCTTTTGGCGTCGTGGATCGGCGTTGCCACCCTTCAATAAATTGGGCTCCGCTGTGGGCCCAGCTTCACCCGCGAAACTCTGACCCTATGACAAAAGATATCGACGTGGCCGATAATATGCTGCCGATAACGTCAAATGCAACACAATGCATAACATATATTCGCAAAAAATAAACAAAATTTTTATTTTAAATAAACACACATTTATTAATACTATAAAATATCTTCATAATGCTACGTCATTCCTCTAAAAGGGAAGGTGTAGTGTGTATATGCCTTAAAAGAATACCGTATATGCAACTATAAAGTATGCGACACTTTGTTGCATATGTCGTAGAATAGGTTTCTATCAGCTCATCCTCCTGCGCTTCCACCATCGTGGCGCCAGCCTTACGTTTCCTCGACATTGACATTCTTTGTTTGTGCTTTAATTTTCGACTGACTGCAATTTTCACAATTATGCTCGCACAATACATACAGTATTGGCACACGTCTTCCTGACGTCTCCGAGTCAAAGACTATATTTCCCTCGCTCTAATGCACTGACGCAAGTAGGAAAAGGATAAGGGAAGAGATTAACGGACATAGAGAAAACGCTCAACATCGTCTGTTTTGGACTTCTTTCATTAGCGATGATACATTTCATTAGAGATCGTACTTACGATGCGACACAGACAATAACAATTATATTATACAAGCCCAAAGCCACTCTATGTATTGGCTCTGGCTCATATTACACAGCGCGGTTCACTAGCCTCACTAGCTGACACTTTATGCTTACGCTGCATATCCCACGCTCCGCCTGAGCGCATACCATGAGCAATATATGTATGTATATGCTCACTAACACAGGCAAGCTACACACTCTCCCTCTCTTTGTAGCTGTTAACCGATAATAGCATAAGTACATACATATGTGTATCCATAGGGTTAGCGCATAATTTTAAATACGAATAAATCCATTCTGAAGAAAGATACAAAACAGCACTGACGAGCTGGTCGTTTCAAAATATATTCTTATTACAGTACCATGCACAGTGAGCTTTCCCCGAGTAACGTGATCGAGGCTACTGAGAAACCATTGAACTTCTTCAGAAGGCAGATGGTACTGGAAGAGGCACATGTTCCGTTAAAGCGAACTTTCAGAAATTGTACCAAAACTTGTGCTCGCCAACATTGTGAACGAAATTTTAAGAGACAAGAAAATAGAAGGAAATTTATACATTCAGCATTTTGGCAATAAATAGAATACTGACACTACACCTTGAGAATCTGATGATTGCGATCACGTTGGCCAATATAAATGTAGCAAATCCCACAATTATTTGACGACTGTGATTGGAAAGTAATACTGGATAAGAATTTACCAAGTATTAACATAACCATAACGAAACCCTTGATTTTTAATATTATTCGTCTCTTTAAAAGGGAAGAAATGCAAACGAAATTTAAGAAAAATTCAATTTATGAGCACTATTTCTTTTGCAGACCCATACACACACATACATTTAAACGATCATTAAACATTACTGAGAGAGTACTGAAAGTAAGCGAAATCAGTTTCCTATAGTGGGAGCGAAGTAAGAAACAGCATTGCTGTTCTAAGTTGTGTTATGTTGTATGTTTAGAGGTGTAACCCAATTAATAAATCTAACATAATCCACTTTATCATACAAATCCCTAAACCTTATGTATGTTTTGTTTCCCTGTCGCACACGCCGACAAAATTTTACAAATACCAGAATACATCGTGGTGGAGTGCGTTGAAAAAAATTGAGGCGTTCAGCTTATGCAACGGATCCACTAAAATCGCGTCCTGCAAGGGGGCGATTGGCAACACATGCGCCCAAGAACTACATGCTGAATCCGTGACACACTGCAACTCTCAACCGAGCCACCAATTACCATAGTAGACATACGACCGCGTCGCACTCATAAAGGCACCAGGTACGTAAACTTTAACAATACCCCAAAAAAATTCCCGGTTCAGCTGCATAGTAGTCCCTTGACATTATAGAATACAAAAACTTTTGAATCTGCCATTTCTTCCCACGCTAAGCCGAAGATACCTACGTTCCAACGAGAAGATGAAGACAGATGATGCATTAAACTCGTGATCAGGGTGGCAATATGCGCAATATATCATATTCCTGGTACGCAACAAACGGAACCAAACTGTTTTGAAACAGTCAGAAGTTAACATAAGTAGTTAATAAGCAAATAAATTGGGTCTCTATCTCTATATATAAAACTGTTTGTCCTGACTGACTGACTGACTGACTGACTGACTGACTGATTGGTGATCAACGCACAGCCCAAACCGTAAGAGCTAGGAAGCTGAAATTTTCACTGTAGTTACCTTATGTGATGTAGGTGCACGTTAAGACGGGGTTTCGGGAAATTCCACTCGCAAGTGTGGAAAAATCGCGAAAAACGTTTGTATGTAACTTTTTTGTTTACCATCCGATCGGCCCCAAACTTATTTTCAAAGATCTTTGTTCAAATTCATTTGAGGGGTGTTTC
>NW_026996012.1:0-4574 GCF_035044405.1 Drosophila montana | reverse complement strand
CTTTTTTGATTTTATAACATACGTGCCACGGGCAAGGCCGGGTTATACCCGCTAGTAATACAATATAATAGTGATCACCAGGCTACCTGTGGCCACTGCAATCATTGTGGGAGCGTAGTATCAGTCTTGCATTAAGCGTATGATCAGCATTATGCTGGACGACATCCCTCGTTGCGAAATAGAGTAGGGCTTGCTAGGAATACTCACATATTTATCAATTTAATCTTAAACATACATATAGCTGACACAGCCGGCGCAGCAGAATATAATAAATAAACTTAACTCACTCCATAGCCATCGTGTGATTACTTGTCACTCTGATTATTAATCAACTAATCAAATAATCCCTAAGGGTCAGGCGATAACTTATATATTCTTGATCAATATCAATAGTCAATATATCCATATTCGTTTGTCTGTTTTATCCAAATAAATCTTCAGTCTTCCGAACTCTGTTGATGGCAGTATATCAGAATTTCAAGATCAAACCAGACATTTTTTAGTATCACTAATCTACTGACATATAGGTTAAGACAACAACATCGGTCTACTATATCATATTGCTGCCATTGGCATGATTGGCCGATAATTAATTTTTTGTACTAAAACTTTTTTGATTTTCACGATATCTTGGCCAAATCAGACATTTATTAAAGTTATACTATGCTCCTTAAATATAAGCCAACTCTTTTTAAGCCGTTCAACTATATCATATGTCTGCTTTAGGAACGGTAGGTTAAAAAGTAAGTTCATGCATTAATAACATTTTTTTTTTCACGATATACTAACCCAAAATGACATTTATAAGCCAAATCCAATCAACATCTTATATATAGCTCTATAAGAAAAACCGACCAATTAATCAAATGAATTAAGATATCTTCAGCAAACTCTTTGAAGGTATATATGAACATATTCTAAAATCTCTAGGTTTGAAAGCGATAAAAGTAGGTAACAGTTCAATTTCTAAATATTCGGACTCAACATTGATAATTATAATTGGTATTTGCTTATTATTATTAATCTATAACTATTTATTAAATTAAAATTGGAGTTATATACTAACCTCAAGATAATTTTCATCAATTTTACTCTCATCACCACTATTAATGGTACCATAATGTACAGATGCGTTGTCTAACTGGTGATTTTCTCTTTTCCCGAAAGAGGAAGAAAGCGCCCAAAGCGGAATTTCGGTAAAGCTGGTTATCGTAAATGTTACACAGGCGATGAAAATAAATGTAATAATAGTGAAGACTGCCTTGACATGTCCTCCTAAGCGTCTACCTGTACGTATTTTGTTAGTCTTATATGTTTGAAAATGAACAGAACTTACCAATTTCGGTTTCATCCCAGTTTAAGCCACCCATTGAATAACCAAAAAAGCCTCCAAGGCCAGCCATAATAGTGAATGTAGATAGCCCCTTGGCATGATCTGCTGGAATGCACACATCCAATAGGTAAGCCCTGGATGGACTTTGACAGGCATCCGCGTCAAAATCGAGTAGCACAGTACCTAGCACGGTGAAAAAAATTCCCCAAGGATGTGATGTCTTAGAATAGATTTCGCTGTCTGACTTCGACGCAGTCGTTTTATGAGGTATAATATTTAAATAATTATACGTTGTATTATACGTCGTATTCATTGCAACAGCCTGCAAATGTGGGTCTACATCACCGAACCAGTATCCTAAGTTTTCCCCGTTTGGCACCAATATCAACCCTACACGATTATTAAACATTAAAAAGTTGGATTAAAAAATTATATTTTTAAAGGTATTATTTTATAGTTGGAATTACCAAGAAAAACACCTATAGACAAAATAATTATAAACGGTCGCCGTCGTCCCATATTTAATTTGCAACGATCTGAAAATGACCCCAAAATAGGGCACAGGAAAAATCCGACTAGCGGTGAAAGAGCCCAAACTAATGTCATGTGCTGATGCTCCACGCCAATTTTAAGCAATGTTGGTGACACAAAAGCTGTTTCCGCGGCGTATGAAAACTCAATCCCCATAACTGCAGCGGATACTCGTACTAATTCCGCGCGGGTTTTGTATCTGCAATTGAAGATTAAAATCCATTTAATGAGTTTGGTCAGCGTGTATCAATCGTTATAAAATTTGTCCTTTTTAATAAATAACGAGAAGGAAGGGCTATCTTCGGCACGCCGAAGACCTTGCAGACCCAACCTTTTCATAATGCTCATAGTGCTTTGCCCGGATGTAAGAAGCACAGGGAAAATAGTAAACGACAGTTAATTAACCGAGTATGGTTAAGATGTCTTGAAAAAAAAAAAGTTTTCCATACAACAGCTATATGATATAGTTGTCCGATCTTAATAGAATTTTTCATATATATGAGAAGCATAGTAAAACTAATAAATGCCGAGATGGATCCAGATATCTTTACAAACAAAAATGTTTTTCATACAACTTAATTTTCGGCCGATCGTTCCTATAGCAGCTATATGATATAGTTGTCCGATCTTAATTGGATTATGCATATATACGGGGAGCATTGTAAAACTAATAAATGACGAGTTGGGTCAAGATATCTTGAAAAAAAAAATTTTTCCATCCAACAACTTAATTTTCGACCGATCGTTCCTATGGCAGCTATATGATATAGTGGTCCGATCTTAAAAGGATTCTGCATATATATGGGGAGCATAGTAAAACTAAAAAATGCCGAGTTTGGTCAAGATATCTTGAAAAAGGAAAAACATTTTTCTTACAACAACTTAATTTTCGACCGATCGTTCCTATGGCAGCTATATGATATAGTGGTCCGATCTTAATAGCACTTTGCATATATTTGAGGAGCATGGTACAACTAATAAATGCCGAGTTTGATCAAGATATCTTTATAAACAAAAATGTTTTTCATACAAGAACCTACTTTTCGACCGATCGTTCCTATAGCAGCTATATGATATAGTGGTCCGATCCAGATGGTTTTGACATATGAACTGCGTGCAACAGAAAAAGTTTCATAAAGATAACTTTTAAACTGAGAGACTAGTTCGCATAGAAACAGACAGACAGACAGACTGACATGGCTATATCGACTCGGTTGTTTATACTAATCAAGAATATACATACTTTATGGGGTCGGAGATGTTTCCTTCTATGAGTTTAACATTTCACGACAAAATTATAATACCCTCTGCAAGGGTATAATGAATTTTAGAAGGCATTTTATCGAAACATTTTATATAATCTATATATATATAACTGTTTGTCCTGACTGACTGACTTATTGGTGATCAACTCACAGCCCAAACCGTAAGAGCTAGGAAGCTAAAATTTTCACTGTAGTTATCTTATGTGATAAAGGTGCACGTTCAGACGGGGTTTCGAGAAATTCCACCCGCACGTATGCAAAAATCGCGAAAAACGATTGTATGCAACAATTTCAAAAATCTTTATCAAAATGTATCTGATGGGTGTTTCACAGATTTGGTGGCTGACGTTTCGCCTTCAAATTCATTTCCAAGGATCTACATAAAAAATCATTCAAGACGTGTTTCACATTTTTCGCAATATCTAAACTTCTTTGGTGGAAAGTTCATTTGGTGAAGTTTTAAGTTTTGTACGATTAGTTTCAAACTTATTTTCAAAGCTCTACATAAGAAAATAATAAATACGCGTTTCAGTGATTTGTGAAATTCCACCCGCAACTGTGGTAAATTAGCGGAAAACTTTAGTATTAAAGTTGTTTGATTACTATCCGAGTAGTTTCAAAATCATTTTCAAAGCTTTTTGAGAACATTTATTTTATAATACACGTGCCACGGGCAAGGCCGAGTTATACCCGCTGGTATATATATATATATTATACATAATTAGATGGTATGAATAAAGTGGATGTTGTTAATCGAACAGTTTAAGAACAAAAAATTATCAGTCCTTTCAAAAACGTATCTCGTCGCAGGATATTTGACTTTACAATAGATCTAACCAATTATTTCCTTTTTATTTTTATTTATAACGAGAAAGAAGTGCTATCTTCGGCACACCGAAGATTTAATACCCTTGCAGACCCAACCTTTTCAAAATGCTCATATTGCTTTGCACGTATCTAAGAAGCACAGGGAAAATAGTTAATGCCGAGTATGGTTAAGATATCTTGAAAAACAAAACAGGTTTCCATACAACAACTTAATTTTCGACCGATCGTTCCTATGGCAGCTATATGATATAGTAGCCCGATGTGAATACGATTTTGCATAAGTGGAAGTAAAACTAATAAATGCCGAGTTTGGTCAAGATATCTTGAAAAACAAAAAAAATTCCATACAACAGTATAATTTTCGACCGATCGTTCCTATGGCAGCTATATGATATAGTTGTCCGATCTTAATAGGATTTTGCATATATATGGGGAGCGTAGTAAAACTAATAAATACCGAGTTTGGTCAAGATATCTTGAAACACATAACAATTTTCCATACAAAAACTTAATTTTCGACCAATCTTTCCTATGGCAGCTATATGATATAGTTGTCCGATCTTAATAGGATTTTGCATATATATGGGGAGCGTAGAAAAACTAATAAATACCGAGTC
>NW_026996011.1:0-1332 GCF_035044405.1 Drosophila montana | reverse complement strand
TCTTGCAACTACACAGAGGCAGTAAAGTAATTTCCATTGCTTAAATCAAAAGAAATTAAATCCTTTCTAGGATAATTTGGATATTATAAAAAATTGATTTAGGATTTCGCAAAAATAATGAAACCCCTAATAACCTAATTTAAACGGAGCAAGTAAGAGGTTCTAGTCGGGAGCTCCCGACTAGGGGATACCCTGAACCGCCTTCTTTCAACACCAAATGCAGCTCGCGCTACGCGCTCTTTTGCTTTAGTAGCAAATAAAGATAAATTTAAAAGAAAAGTTCCCTTGGCAGGGTTCGAACTCTCAGATGTGAGAGAGAGGCGCATTATTTTCTGCCGCCTCTACGCAACAGCCACACCAACAATTGAGTCTTAATGAGAAAAAAACGACAAATAGCAGCACAGAAAACAATACAATCGCAATTGCAATGCTGTTGATAGAATTCAAAGCAGACGCGCATGAATATGTGTGTGTACAAGTATACAGAGATTCTTGGAATTTGCGCTAGCAGCCGCAAACACGTGGGCATCCAAAACACATTTTCTTTCGTGTTTTTTAACCGATCTTGATGAAATTTTTAGGATTTCGATATCGTTTTACTTGGGAACTGGGAAGTTATCGAATATCGGAAACAAACTCGATCTGCGCGGGAACAAGGAGGACCTACAGCTAAGTCTCTAGCTCTTATAGGTTCCGAAATCCTTGCGTTCATACATACGGACGCTCTGCGCACACACACACACAGAAGAGTGTGTGTGAATGGGCAGATCATGGGCGCAAAAGAAAATATCATTTTTGGCGCGCGGTTGTCGCGCACCCTTCTTTTTATGATTTTGGGATTGAATTGATGAATGAATGTTGACCCCTTATTACCTGGAGATCAAATTCATACATATATGAAAAAGCTAAATATTTTAAGACAATAAAATTAATAATACTATTAACATATAATTGCTCCTTTTTTGTATTTGGTATATTTGAATATTTTAATGAGTTTATTTTTAACACAAATTTCCTAAAAATTAGTTAAGTGATCAGTCACTTGACCTAAATATGCAGGTGCAGGTGCTTGCCAAAAGTTTACCCTTTCGGCCCAAAGGGCTGCTGCAGGTAATAAGGGGTCAACATTCATTCATCAATTCAAGCCCTAAATCAGAAAAAGAAGTGCGCGCGTCAGACGCGTGCCAATAATGATATTTTTAAATTTTGCGCCCATCATCAGCCCATTCACACACATTTGTGTGTCTGTGTGTGTGTGTGTAGAGCTCGAAATTCAGAAGTCCCAAAATATTGTCAAATTTTCATCGGACAGGCAGGCATTGACCTCTGGTT
>NW_026996010.1:0-592 GCF_035044405.1 Drosophila montana | reverse complement strand
GCTGGCGCTTAATTCTTGACAATGCACACAACTTCCAACTATCTTTTCTATGTCTGTGTCAATCTTTGGCCACTAGACATACGATCTGGCTAAACCTTTTGTTTTGACTATGCCCATGTGTGAGCGATGTAATTTGGTGAGAACTGATTGTTGCGTGGAATTTACGTGGAACTACTGTTCGGTAACCCCAAAGTATGCAATCATACTCGACTGACAATTCTACGGCTTTTTTCTTGAAGGAATCATATTCATTTTCTTCCAAATTTTCAATTTTACCTTCCTTTATTGCCTGCATGACCATGGAAAGAACAGAGTCATGTCTAGTTTCCTTGGCAATTTCTTTGTGTGTTAAATTTAAATAATTGTTTGATTCAGTATAGTTTATGAAATTACACTCAATCGAATCGTGAACTGTCTCTGATTGTAGAATTCTCGACAACTCATCTGCCTCATAAACTTTTAATTTAAATGTATGATAGTGCTATAATTAAAACCTGACAATATGAAAGTCCATCGTTGAACTCTGGCGGAGGCCATCTGTGGCAATCCTTTTTCTTCTCCAAACAAGAATTTCAATGGCTTGTGGTCAGTT
>NW_026996009.1:0-558 GCF_035044405.1 Drosophila montana | reverse complement strand
TACAGTCACTATAACGATACAGTCTCGAGTATCTAAGTACTCAACATGCCTCACAGCCCTGGAAGCGCCTACCATAACTGATAGTCAACCGAATTTTACAACCAACACTACAAATTAAACCACAACGCGTGGACTTGCTGCTTGGAGCTAGTTTGTTTTATGAGCTTCTCAGCGTCGGCCACATAAAGCTTTTCCCAGGGCTACCATGTCTTCAGAAAACAATTCTTGGTTGGGTAGTTTCTGGAGGCGGACCGCGTTTGGGTGGTTCTACATTGATTGCGAAGCACACTGCGGGAAAACTTGAGTCAGGTTCTGAAGAACGCGCTGATGAATTGGTGCGTCGATTTTGGGAGATGGAGGCCTGCTTGGCGATTGCACCTACCACATCAAAGGAAGAAACTGATTGTGAAGAGCATTTCTTAAGGACTTATACCAGATTGCCTGGTGGCTAATGTTCGGCTCATTTACCCTTCAAGCGAAGTTTGAAATGTCTTGGGACGTCATACCAACAAGCCTTTCATCGGTTCCTGACCCTGGAACGCAAACTACAAAATCGTC
>NW_026996008.1:0-2309 GCF_035044405.1 Drosophila montana | reverse complement strand
ATTAAAGATTTGTTTAATAATAAAAATTGTTTTTATTTATTGGGTTGTCGCTATAAAAGTAGTTATAGCCTGCCTAATACTTTCCGCAGTGCCATTAAAATCATTTGAGGCATTGGTATGGTGTAACTAAATATAAAAGTGTGAAAATATTGTATTGACCATACACCATTGAAGCAGTTTTATATTTAATTACCGATAATCAACCAGTGCCAAAAGGATAATCGAGTACCATCCTTTGTAGTTGTAGTAGTCAATGGCCTCGGCGGCAGTTGGATGAATTTTTATGTGACTTCCGTGACTTCTATAGAGAATGTAATTATAATATAATATAAAATTGTTCCGACCATCGTTGTTGATATGCCGAACAATCTGCCCACTGTACGGTACTCTGCTGACGAGCCCAGCGTGTAGAGTGCAATGGCAATGCGCTTATCAAGAGGGATAGCTTTCCGGAAATTGGTATCATGCTTTGCCAAATTATGAAGACGAGTAACTAGTAACTCAAAATTTCTTCTTTCAACGCGGAAGCTCTCTTTAAAAAAATCAGCTGAGTTTTGAGGTATCTCGTCCTCCTAAAATCTACCGTGCCGTGGCTGTAATATATTTTTCTACTAATAAAGGAATATGTAATATTACAATTTTCGTAATTACCAATTGCCAGGCAATTCGTGACTTGCGTTTTGTAATTTTTAGTGCCTGCATTATATCGTCTTCATATTCAGCTATCAATTCGTCAAACTCTTCTTTCCACTCTATCATTTTGGCCACTATAGTTTTCATTTGGTTATTATCCATTTTTAATTCAATATAATTAATAGTTGTTGTATTTATTAAACAAATAGAAATCAAAATTAACCAACCAGCTGTTTATTTAAATAAGCGGTACTTTTGCCACTCGCATGTTACCGACAACCGGTGGGACACTAATATGTGCAATTTGAAAATGTGACATTTCTTAAGCCAGTGGGCAGAGGCTATTACTTTGTCTGGGCACACTAAAATGGTCGCGGACACCCATTGGGCTCAGTCGTTGACGATTTATCGGTATCCGATTATTCCGCTGTTTGACATGTCTATGCATTGTATAGTTAGTGGTAATACTCAATTGTGTTTGCAACTTCGCTATCGCTCGTGAAGTGTTACGAAAAAGAACTTTAGATCCAAAAGCCTCCTCTTGCCTCTTTATTACTCAATGTATGTATGCTTATCAGCTGATCTTACAATGTGGGTGCGCTAACACATTTAACCTAACATATGCATTTATGCATGCGTGCTTACGCCGGCTGTGCCGTACTTACAAGTCGTCAAGTCCATCGATGTCAGCAGGCCTGTTGACGATGATGTTGATTTGCTAAATGTGGATTAAGCTATGAATGGGCAGAGTGTTTTCTGGTTAAATGTTCTTAGCGGCGCATAAACTAAAGTAGATCGAAATTAAGAATAAGTATAAACTAGTAAATAAAAATTATAATTTTAATCATGTCATTTCCGTAGCGATACTAAAAATTATTCCGCATCGTATTCCGTAGCAAGACATGGAGTGACCGTGCCATTAGATGGACCAAGTTATTAGGCCTCTAAACTGAATCAGCCCTTACGAAACCTGCAGGGCTTCCCGAATTAGGCACTCCCAAACTGCATTGAAATGATTTTTTTTCCTTTTTTTTTTCTTTTTCTAGTCCTCTATGAAGATATTGTGAATCTTAGTGACTCATAACTGGCCTTAGGCCAGATTGGGTTGGCAACGTGCTATCACTAACCAAAAAACATATAGATGGGACATGCCGTACTAGACATGTGGACAAAAAAAATCGGTGCATCTGGTCCAAAAAAAGAGTAAGATATACATTTGATGTCTTTTTATTCGCTTACACTCATTGAGTAATAAAGAGACAGAGGAGGCTTTTGGATCAAAAGCTCTTTTTCGAAACACTTCACGAGCGATAGCGAGGTTGCAAACACAATTGAGTAATACTCAATGAAAAATTGCAAACACAACACCCAGCTGTCTACAGCTACTTCTGCCGTTGCCCAAAAATCAAAGACAACTTCAGAACATTTCCCATGTGAACCAACAACAACCATAATCAAAACAAACGACTCGACAATGAAAAAAGCACACCACAAATTCTGTCCCTGCTATCCCTTTTTGGTTTGAAGCTACAGCCTATGATCACTAACCAAATAACATATAGACCGGACAAACCGTACTTTTGATGGTGACATTCTTTTTTTTTGCGGCTGGTCCAAACTCGCCTTCGTTTTTGTTCGGGTTCGAGACATGCCCGCATCAAAGACAATATAAACAC
>NW_026996007.1:0-1043 GCF_035044405.1 Drosophila montana | reverse complement strand
GGCCATGTGCTCTACACACTGAGAAATGTAGATCAAACAGATAGAGAACGGTCACCACTACTAAATGGGCAAATGATACCAAGCAAAATCTCACAGACATACCTGGGAATCATACTGGACCGGAAACTCACCTTCAAACCACATGTCACTCACCTAAGTATCAAGCTGAGAGCAAGAGCATCCAAACTGATGTGGCTTCTCGGTCCCAACAGCAGACTGGCAAAGGACTGCAAAGCGGTACTCATCAAGCAGCTCATCATGCCAATTTGGCAATACGGTCTTCCTGTTTGGGGGGCGCTCACATCAGACACACAGTTACAACGAATTCAACGAATGCAAAATAAAATAATAAGAAAATCAGTTAATGCATCCTGGTACACCAGAAACGCAACAATACGGAGTACATATTGCTTTAAAACTGTTGACGAAGTCTTTCACCTGACAAGTGACCGCTTTGCAAACTCTTTGGCCAGACATGCAAACCCTGAGGCACGAAATCTGCTAGAGCACCCATTTGAGCCACAGCGCCTACTGAGGCCCCGCTACTCGCAGCAATTACAACAACACATACGACCGCTTCAGAATCTACATGGACCGCAACAGCGCCAAGGACAGCCACCGCACACACAGCACACCGCTCACCAAGCACAACAGGCACAACAAAGGATGCAATTTAGAGAGCAGCTCCCAACACTCCTCCGGCTTCAAGAAGAAGAGAAGCGAGAAAATGAGAGATTGGCCGAAATCCAGGCAAGGCAACAGCTCCAGCAATCAAATCGGCCGCCTCCTAGAAGATTCGGGGAATCAAGAATAAATGCGTTAAGAAGAATGTATAGAAGCGGAGAAATCACCCGTGAAGAGGTAGTAGCAGATATCCAAGGCCAACCCCCAACAATCCAGCGTTTAATCCTACCAGACTATGTGGACGAGAGACAGCAGGATCATCAAACACAGCAAGCTCTGCCAATGCAGATTCAACAGGCACCATCAACGCAGCAACAACAGCAGCTAACAACATCAACTCAGGAGTCAGTAAACCTGCA
>NW_026996006.1:0-519 GCF_035044405.1 Drosophila montana | reverse complement strand
TCAAATGTCGGAATAATCGGATACCGATAAATCGTCAACGACTGAGCCCCATGGGTGTCCGCGACCATTTTAGTGTGCCCAGACAAAGTAAGACTGCTGAGAGTGGCAGCCGAACGCCGGCCTCGAAAGCCGAGCGTTCAGTATGAAGCCGCATCTCGCTCAGCGCTCTCACTTATTGATTTGCGCACTTGTGTGCATCTCCTTCTCCCTGCATAGCTTCTCAAAAACCCCGAGATCTACAAGCATACAAATGTTTGTGTTGTGTGGATGTGCGCACAAGTAGATCGCGGCGTTTGTCGCGAGACAGAGATTTTTTCTTCAATTGTGTGCCCTTTGTGTCTGTGGCACACACATTCAAATGCTCTATCAGTCAGGCATAATGAGTTCAGTGTTGTGACAGAAATTTGTTTGTGTCATTGAAAGAGGAAACATCACGAATTATGTTAGCGGGAGATAAATTCATAGAATCTGCAGGCAAAGGAGTCGTAAAAATAAAAACGCATAATTGTAAAATTCTGT
>NW_026996005.1:0-822 GCF_035044405.1 Drosophila montana | reverse complement strand
GTCTTCCTGCGCGATCAATTATTGACGCACCACAACAGCTACAAATACTTAGGGGTGCACTTAGACAGGCGTTTAACCTTTAGTAAACACATCTCAAGTATCACAGGAGCACTGAAAAGCAGATTAGGCAAATTCAGATAGCTGCTCAACAGTAGAAATGCGCTTGTACGCGCACAATACGGCAGCCTGTGGATATACAAAGGCTACCTGGCCACAAGCATGCAGCTCTGCGAATTTAGTCAAGCAACTGACGCAAGAGGTTGTGCCCTGTTGGAAAGCTTCGCAGCCCTGGATATAGCCCTGTTAAACTCCGGTTCGGAAAACACCTTTAGTCGGGGTGGTATCTGATCAATAATCGATCTCACCTTCGCCAGCTCGTCACTTTTCGGCGGAATCAAATGGGAAATAAGCGACGTGTACACCACAAGCGACCACTCCGCAATAATATGCACGATTGGTGAAGGAACTGAAGCCATAAAGAGAAGCCTAAGTAGGAAAGCTTACCGCTTGCATACTTTCGACCCCGTGGCCATTTCGAACGCAGTCCAATCGCTTGCCACGACCGGCAACGCAGAGAGTAAAGCCTCTCAAATGGCAAATCAATTAACTCATACCTGTGATGAAAGCATGAATAACCGAATAACGTTTCGGCGCCATCACGTACCCACGTATAAAAATATTGCCGAAGCACGGCGGAACTGCATCCAAGCCAGAAGAAGTTACAAGCGATCCCGAGGTAGACCAGACTATGCTGAAGAAAAAGTAGGTTATCAAAGGGCAAGAAAACTACTACAGAAGGCTATACGAGAAAGCTAGCGAGAA
>NW_026996004.1:0-596 GCF_035044405.1 Drosophila montana | reverse complement strand
GAAATTTGTTAAATTGCTCGGTTTGGTTGAATAAGAAATACTGTATGTCAAATTAAAATATTAACTTGAGAAGAAGTGTTAAAGCTCAAGTTCAATTATGAATTATGCCATCACTAAGATTTATGAACCAGTTCACATATGTTCTTATTCTATGAACCTTTTGTAATTACTCTTCACTCTAAAATAAACGTTCGTCGTGTTCACATTGTTCGTCGTGTGTTCTCAGTTCTTATTTGGTTGCCTTATTATTACTTTGCCCTGTGCAGACTCCTTTACACTAATAATTATTAGCCATTTTTAAATTTTGAAAATCTTCAATAAAACTTTCTATTTGGTTGTCCAGTTTATAACACTTATTATTCTAACAAATGTTTACACAAATTTTAATCTTCATTACTTAAGTTAAAAAAATTTTCTTTCTTAAGTAAAATGGTGATGGCTCACGTAAAAGTTCTTTCTTTATGGGTGATTATTAGTCGTTCAAGTCTTCCTTCCTTCCTTCCTTCCTTCCTTCTGGGTTTTAGGGTCTTCTTTTATGGGGGTCTCAGGTTGACGTGATATTTTTTATTTGGTTAAAAGTGTTTGATTTGGTTTCA
>NW_026996003.1:0-4061 GCF_035044405.1 Drosophila montana | reverse complement strand
CTTTTAAATCTTGTGAACAATCAATATTTCCAGCTCCGGGAATTTTCACTACTCATTAAGTTTTCAGAAACAGGGTATTTCCGTTCGTCGGAAAATTTTTAATGTTTCTTTTGGAGGCACTCGATATTTTCGTTCTTAGAAAATTTTTAATGCTCTTTTGAGACAATCTTGAACTTGTAAATCGGCACTTTTGCTCACTCGCGAATCACTAAGGTTTTTGTTTCTTTTAATTATCCTTTTTTGTGTTCATAATCGCGAGCCCCACGTTGGGCGCCAATTAACCAATTAGTGGCTACTAATTGGAAAAAAATATTTTTTAAGTGGGAGGCTGAAGGCTTCCGATTTATTTAAATCCAAGATTAGAACTAAAGTACAATTGTGAACTTATGCTGCAAGTCAGCTATGGTTATGATAAAGCTTATTCTCTTAAAGCTCAAAAGCTCGCTGTGATCTATGCTGCGAATCAGCTGTGTTTATGCTAAAGCTTCTTTCCTAAAAGTTTAAAAGGTCGCGGGGGCTTCTTGCGTAAGCTAGACGCTTGGAGTCATGTTTACGTTAGCAATTGCGTTCGAGAGACTGGCTCTTTAGTTTACGTTATGAATTGCGCATGAGAATATGAATGTTTAGTTTACGTTAGAAATTGCGCATGAGAATATGGATCTTTATGTTAAGTTTATGTTAGAGCTGGGTGTCTGAATATTTATGTTAGCAGAGCCGCAGCTGCGCTTTAAGTGGACGTAATGATTGAAACGGGTCTAATAAGTCTGAAAGGGCTAAGTAATTGGGACAGCGACTTATACCGAAATGTTGTTTATGATTGCAATAAGAATTGCCTTGCGGGCTGGGTGATAACTTGTATGTTTGTAGATCTCAGTGTTTATTGAGAAGCTATGCTGTGAGAAAGAGAGGCACACAACTGCGCAAAGCATTGAGTGCGAGCGAGGCACACTCTGCACATGCGTACACACATATGTTTTTGAGCTGTGAAGATTTAAAACTAATATACATATATTAAGAAATAGCATCAGCCGCAGCGACGTTCTGCGCATTGCGAGATGTGGCTTCATACTGAACGTTCGGCGTTCGAAGCCGGCGTTCGGCTGCCACTCTCAGCAGTCTTAGTCTATCTGGGCACACTAAAATGGTCGCGGCACCCATGGGGTTAGTCGTTGTGATATATCGTGATCCGATTATTCTGCAGTTTGACATATATATGCACTGTATAGTCAGTGGTAATACTCATTGCGAGCCAAAATAGAAACTACCGAACAATGACGTGAAGTTCTACTTAACTCTCGAGTGTGGTCTCACTCATTGTCAGAAACACTTTTCAAATGTCGAACTAAGCTGGTGGCATCCAAGCAAAGCTCACAAAGCTTGCAAATAATATTTTTTTGATCATTTTGATATTCTTTTCTGGGGCAGCGAGATTCTAAAGATCCTTTACTCTTAAACGAACAGTGCAGACATAAACCATTTAATGAATCTCTAAATTTGAAAATTTTATCAAACATTTCATTTCTAAATAGGGCATTAGACTTTAAATTTGTAAGTGAAAAGTTTGACACATATCTTTCTACAAATTGCAAAATCAAAATGCCACATGCTTTGAGAATTGACAAAGGGGTCTAAAATAGTAACTAGTGTCTTTTTTGATTAATAATTAAAATATAAAATGATTTTTGTAACAATGAGGTACTATTAAAGTGAAATTATTATACTAAACCATTATTAATTTCCTTTTCATTGTTAAAGGAATATTCATTAAGTTGACAAGGCAAATTTATAAAAGACTCCTGTCCATTTTCGTATACAATAGCTGTTAAGCAAACATCCACAATGAAATGTGTTAACCACTTTTGGCCATTTAACAAAAATAAATCCTTAATAGTAAGGTAGTGCATAAAACGACTTGAATTGGAATCGCAGTGGACACATTTAAACAATGATTCACAACTTAAAATGTACAGTTCTGAATTAATGTTTAAGTAACTATGTTGTTTTAAAATGGACAAATCTCTTTTATATTTGCCTTCCATTTTAAAAGCAAATTTGTCGTCTACGATTGCGTAGGAATGGTCATGGCAAATGGATGCTTCATGACTTTGTTCTTGAATTGTAAATATTTTAGAAAAATCTTTTTTAAACATTCCTACTTTACGTCTTTTATTGAGCACAGCATGAAAGCTCATGTGGATTCTAATTACAGTCGTGGAGGGAATAATGCGTGTTTCGCGCATTCATTATTTTCAAATTTGTATTTAAACAACAGGCAACCTCACAAGTTCGCAACGCACGTCCTTCCAGGTCAATGGAGCTATATGGTGTAAGTACGTTTTAGCGGAACCAGTGAGCAATTTTTTCGCTAATATCCACCGCTTAACATTTTCGAAGTCGCGCACCCATTGCACGATCGAGTAGCCATTATCGCCAGAAAAGCAGAAAAAGCACTAGAGTATCGATGTTACTGACATCAAGGCGCTCCTTTGGCGCTATCAAATCAGCCACCTCTTTTTCAGCTTTTGATATACTAGCTAACTGCAACTTGGCTATGCGTTTTCTGCTTTTTAATAATTTCGCCATCTCTTGCAATTGCTGAATTTCGTGAACTCCTGATATTTGCACCGCACTATGTGGTGAAATACTTTCATCCGTCAAGGTTGTGCGTAGGTTTTTCGAAATTGCGTCACTATGGTTGTCTCTATCTTTCTCACGTACGCTTGCCTCGACTACCTTTGGCGCCATGGTTCCCCGAAGTTGAGCGTCTTCTGCATCGTCACCACCTAACGTTTTGTTATCTCCCTCAAACAGATCCAGCATCCAATCTCTTCCAGCGGCTCCGGCCCTATCCACAGGACCGTCAATGATTGCTTTTAGGGCTGAGCGCAATTGATGAATTGAGACGTTTTCTCCAAACTCGACGCTATGGGCACTTAATAGGGAAATTAATTCGCTCCTTGATTTTTTCAATATCTCAGTGTATCGTTACCGAAATCGATACTTCAGACATATTGCACTGAGTTACTTATTATCACTAACCAAACAGCATATAGACTGGACAACCAGTACTAATGTTGGGGACAAGCGTTTTCAGTGCGGCTGGTCCAAAGCTGGTATCAACAGTTGCACAGCTAATACGAAATTATATTTTAATCAGACATTGGATCAAAAATTATTCATGAGAAGGTTTGTGGTATTTAGCTACAGCACTGATGTAGTCAAAATACACTATTTAGAGAAAGGGTGCTTTGCTGGTCGAAAAATGAAAATTATAAAAATCTGCCGGGCTGCTTGCAAGTTGAAAGCGAGAGGAGAAGAAGAAGACATGACTTTGGGATTTTGCGAATTATAGGCATAGCAGTGTTTAGAAACCACATCAATGAGTTAGAAGCTTAGATCATAGGCTGTAGCCTCGAACCAAAAAGGGATACCAAGGACAGAATTTGTGGTGTGCTATTTTTATTGTCGAGGTGCTTGTTTTGATTCTTTTTGTTGTTGGTTCTTATTGAAAGTGTTCTGAAGTTGTCATTGAATTTTGGGCATCGGCAGAAGTAGCTGCAGACAGCCGGGTGTTGTGTTTGCAATTTGTGTTTGCAACCTCGAAATCTTGCTTCACATTTTTTTGAAAAAGAGCTTTTGATCCAAAAGCCTCCTCTGTAATAAATACCTCCTCTGTATATTTATTACTCTATGGGTAAGTGTTATTATCTATGTGCGTCACGTTAGCGGCGGTGACTTATCGTCGATTTTGGGTACTTGGTATCGGAAAAGGAATCGGTCACTTTCAAATGCATTGATTTATGTTTTTAAGCAAGAAACCAAATAAACTTAAATGCAGAATTGGAAAAAATTAAATTCTTTATTGTCTACATTCATTTGCTGTTGAATTTTTAGCAAAGCATTGAGTGCGAGCGAGGCACTCGCATACACACATGTATTTTTGAGCTGTGAGGATTTATAACTTACATATATATAATAAGAAATAGCATCAGCCGCAGCTACGTTGTGCGCTGAGCTAGATGCGGCTTCGTTCGGCGTTCGGCTGCCACTCTCAGCAGTCT
>NW_026996002.1:0-1454 GCF_035044405.1 Drosophila montana | reverse complement strand
TAAAAAAAAACTAAAAACTTAAAAAAAAATGCACTCAACTTAAAAAATTAAAAAAAACTGATTGCGCTCGGACGCACTCACCTATTTAAACAAAATAAAATTAAAAGACAATAAATTAAAAAACAAAATCAAAAAATTAAAAAATCAAATAAAGCCATTGCGCTCTTGCAGTGCAAGTGCAATTATTGTGGCACACAAACACACAGACAAAAATCAAAAAGAAGTTAAAAAAAAATTAAAAAATTAAATAAAGACATTGCGCTCTTGCAGTGCAAGTGCAATTTATGTGGCACACAAACACACATACTCGGCATAGGAAATATATTGTGCGTGTAAAATATAAAAATGCGCTATCGAATTAAATAAAAAGTATGGACAAAAACGCGAATAAAAGTGGGAAGCCCTCTGAGGAGTGGCTAAATAGAGATCCTGAGATTGTGCAGGTGCAATTTGGGGATGTAAATCGTGTGCATAACGAGGCCAAGCGTCTTGGATATGTGCCGGCAAATATGGCAGCCGTTGGCGTCACTAATACATGTGCAGGTGAAAGTGCAAAGTGCACAACCGAGAGACGGGAAATACAGGGTGCTATTTTCGATGATACTGCTTTAACTTGCGAAAGTGCTGCCTCAGCGTTTTCTGAGACGGCGCTTTCACAAATGTTCTGTGATAGCGACGAGGACACTAATTGGACAAATGCTATAGTTGGAATTGAGAGAAGAGCGGTGGGAGCAGCAACAACAACTACAGAAACTATTTGCCAGCAAGTGCAACAACAGCAACAGACGCCAATTTTGGCGGCAGATGTGCCGCTAAACGTTCCGCCATTTCTGCCTGAGTCAACAGGGGCAGCAACTACAACAAGTACAAGAACAAGTACTAGTGTTAGTGTTACAGCTAACCTAGAGGGCAATGTGCCGCCATTTTCGCAAATGTCAACGCCTACGCTGACAATAGCAACAAGTGATGCGCAAAAATTGGCGCCAACGCCAAGTGAATGTGCAACAGCAACAACAAGTGGTCGCATGCGTGATGGTGTTAAGGGGACAGTGGCGGCAAAAATAAATGGCACGAAGCGTAGAGTGACTTTGCCAATGAAGCAGCAGCGTAAAGCAATGCGCGCTGCTAGCTCCCTTGGCCCCAAAAATTTGCAAAATGCAATGCAATCAAACTTGCAGCCTATTGTTAAATTATACAATATTGCAAGACCAAAAAATAACTTAGCAAAAAATGTTATGCAAGGTGGGGAAGAAATTAATATGAATATGGATATTGATGCCAATACTAGTAGCGATGGTTATTCGGAGGTAATTATTTCGGATGATGAAGCAACAGAGCAGCAATTAGGCGGAAAGCATGTAGATAGGGAAGTTCAGGAGACGCAGCCGCAGTCAGTACAGAGTATTAAAATTCCTACACTTTTTGTGCCCAACGTAAAAGAAATTCAGCCATTA
>NW_026996001.1:0-1004 GCF_035044405.1 Drosophila montana | reverse complement strand
TATATATATATATATATACGTAAACTTAAGATTAAGGGTGTAAAGTTTTCGTATTCTGCGGCTGTTGCTCCTCTCAATCGTCTATGCGGCGATGGCGTTCAATATTCGTATCCGACGAAACTCTTTCCGATGGAAAAAATTAAACTTTTGTTTTTGCTGAAAAATCATCTTATCGTTCATCTTGCCAGGACAGGTGTTTATGTTATACTACTGTTGCACCTATCATTGTTGCTGTTGTTGCTGCTGCTGTTGTTATTGCTGTTGCTGTTGAGTTGTGGCTGGTACATCTTGTTACTATTGTTATAGTACTTGATTCTCGATGGTTAGTTCTCAGTTGTTCTCGATGGAAACCAGCTACTTCTTGCCCTTGGCGGCCTTCTCGGCGCCCTTGGTGACCTCGGCAACGGAATCATCCTTCAAGTTGACAGCCTTGAGGACACCGAGAGTGACTGTAATCAAAGACCATTAACCTTTTTATATACAATTTTTATCCAATGTCAGAGAAAAATATAATTGCGTATTTACTATGAATCTATTGGTACAATCAATAATAATTGTTTGCTTTAAAGATTTTACACTATTACTATAAATAAGGGTATCTACGCCTCGACCCGCCTAATTGTTGTTGGCATATGTGTCTCATCTCACACATTTTTGTGAAAATCTGCATGTATGTGTCTGCCAATCCGCGGGAAGTATATGAATATAAGAAGATTGCAACATTTTGTTTCGCATATGACGTCACAGCTTAAGGCTTCTGTGTGCGATAGTTACGTACATTTTTAAAAAATAATAAGTAACAAATTTAATATTAGAAAAGACCCAATTAATAAATGATTTAAATTTACATAATAAAGATAGAAATATATTCTATCCAACACATGAAATAAAATTCTATAAAATGTGATGTCATAATATATGATGTTTTATTATGCATTATTTGTCCCAATTCCTTGCATTGAGTTTCCTATGTACTCGTCATCTTGCATTAAAATCTGTCCTGT
>NW_026996000.1:0-4327 GCF_035044405.1 Drosophila montana | reverse complement strand
GTCGACTACCAAAATCAGAGCAAGGTAATAAATACGCAGTCACACTGATATGCGATTTTACCAAATACCTTGTTGCCATACCAATACCAAACAAAAGTCCAAAAACTGTAGCAAAAGCTATTTTCGAATATTTTATTCTATAATATGGTGCAATGAAGACGTTCATTACGGACATGGGAACAGAATACAAAAACTCAGTTAGGGAATATTTATGAAAATACCTTGGTATCAAAAACATAACTTCAACAGCACACCACCACCAGACTTTGGGAACAGTAGAGCGAAGCCATAGAACATTCAACGAATTCATTCGTTCCTACATATCAGTTGATAAAACTGATTGGGATACTTGGCTCCAATATTTTGTTTATTGTTTCAATACAACACCTTCCACAACGCACAACTATTGCCCATATGAACTAGTTTTTAGCAAAAACCCAAACATTAACAAGGCATTTAATAGTTTTAATGAACACATTGAACCTTAATATAAATAAGAGGATTATGCTAAAGAATCAAAATATAGATTGGAAATAGCATATAAAAGAGCTAGAACAATGCTTGAACAAAACAAGCAAAAGAATAAACTTATATACGATAGTAAAGTAAAGAATATAGAATTAAACATAGGAGATAACGTACTGTTAAGAAATGAAACAGGGCATAAGTTAGATCCAGTATATATAGGACCATTTAAGGTCATAGAACAAGAACCTAACGATAACATAGTTATTAAGAATAATAAGAACAAAAAACAAACAGTACATAAGGATAGGTTAAAATTGTTTAATGAGTAAAAAAAACAGAATGGTTGGCCACCATATTCAAAACAAAAACAAAGAAAAAATCTATTCTTCTTTTAATATTCATTTATTCATATTTTATATTCATTATATATTATTATATTAAACAAAAAAAAAAAACTATTCAATTATAGTAACTTCAATTTTATTTTCAAAAAAAATAGTAACAAAAAAACATTTTTTTTGAATTCATTATATTCATTAATTACGTATTTAGAATTAAATTAAAAAAATTTTCCCTCAAATAACTATAATCTTTAAATAACTACATATATATTACGTTATTTAAAAAAAAAAAGAAAGGTGTAGCATGAGCAACATATATATAATACATACCCAACCAATGTAAGGGTATATGAGATCAAATAAACAATAACCCATTTAGCGACACTTTGTTGCTAAACATCCACTCATAAGTGGCGTGACCATAGCGCAGAATATGCAACGTCTGCATATTCTGCCGAATACCATTCCTTTGTCTTACGATATACATATGTATATATGCTCAATGTATATGCTTTAAGTGTATGCATATATATGTACATGCTCCCGCTCTGCCGCTGTACTCAGCGACTGAGATTTATATACAAAACTCTAATGTTAGACTTAAGAACAAACATATAATTGAACGACACATCAGTCGAAGAAATATCATCAACGTCTTAGGACGTATGCCAATAAACGGTCAATTAAAGAAAAACTGTTTGATTAATTTAAAAATGGGTTTCATATACCACTTAATTTTGAGTGAGTTGTCCACTCTGTTTACCAAAGTGTCTAGGAATGTTAGCTTTCCGTCTTGTTCTAGTTCCACTGTGAATTTGATGTGTTTGTGAACGAATATAATTCTTTTAGAATGTTTTCTACTTCTGTTTTGTCCGTTACAGCAAAATGGTCGTCTACATATGTACATATTTTGTCATAAGTTTTGGGTTTGTTGTCAATTTATCAGTAATATTGTACAAAAGTTATGTCAGCTATTACTGGAGAGGCCATTATATACATTATTTGTATGTATATTGTCTTCATATTTAAAATACCTGTTCTCATGAATACAGAATTTACCTACATATATCCATAAACAATCGTTTAGGTATAGCTGTGTGTTCCTCTAATTTGATCCATTTCCGTCTTATTGTGTCCAGTACCAATTCTATTGGTATGCTGGGAAACAGGAATACTACGTCAAATGATAATAATATTTCGTCTTACCTGATATTGGCGTTGTTTAATTTGTCTTTGAACTCTAACACATTCTTAATGTTATATTTAGAGTCAGTTGCCATGTTTCTCCATATTTTTATAATATATTTGCATAGTCCATATGATGGGGAACCGATAGAGAAGCATATTGGTCTCACAGGTGTTCCTTCCTTGTGAATTTTCGGTAGTCCATATATTCTTGGGGGTACCGCTGTGGTATTAATCTTTTTTTTTATTTCGTCCTTTGAAATAAGTCCCATCTTAAATAATTGTTATTCTGTTATTGTTGTTATTCTTTGTCTATAGTCGGATCCTGTCTTAATTTTCTATACGCGCACAAGTCATCTAAAATATTTGTCATTTTATTATTCTAGTCGTCGCTCTCCATTGCTACTGTTTTGTTACCCTTGTCAGAAGATAATATTTTGATATTGTTATTTTCTTGTAAGAATTTACGTGTCTGTTCCACTTTGTCCAGTATTGCTCGATCCCTTGTGCATTGGGTGTTCTTCGTTTTGTATTCTATAACTCATAAAGAGAATTTAGTACGTGCCGACTCTTGTGTTTCTTTTTCGTTTATCGTCTGTACCAACTCTTCTCCGTCCGCAATGTATAAGAGATGGAATTCTTTCTTATTGATCGGGAGAGCGAATTTTTTAGCCCTTTTGCAATTAGCGTTTCTACGTTAGGCGGGAATGCTGTTTTCGTTTTGTTTACAAACCAGTCTGTTTGAGTCGTGTTGTCCGCTAAATCGAGGCTTCGTTTATTTCGTAGCTTGTCGTGTTTCGTTTCTTGCCCTTTCTTCAGTGTTGTTTTTTTTTTGTTTTCTATGTTCTTCTCGCTGTAAAAAAACGCTTTGGAGTCATCTGTGGTCATCAGTTTTTCTATGTTTGTTTTTGCTGTTTCCATATATTTGGTTTGTTTTTGTAATAATTTGTGTTTGTGTTTTATAAGTAAGCTTAGTATCTTGGTATGGAAAAAGTGTGTGTGTCTAGTTAATGCTTATCTATGTCAGGGTGGATTTTGTTGTCAGTAGTGGCAATGGTTTTGTCAAGTTCTTAATAAAATTAGGTATTAGGTTTGATTTCCTGCATTTCATAAGGAATTTTAAGCTAGATTTAAGTTTAACTAACTTTACCAATGTAATTTGAAATTTGTTAATTGTTTTTCTGGAGTCATTGAACTTAGTTCTTATTTTTGCATAACTTATGTTTGGTGGATTGCTTTCAACGTGCCTTCCGTTGGTATTTAATTTTGTATTTGGCAACCTTTCCATTTTATAATTGTTTGTTTGGCTGGCTAAGGGTCCGGAGTTTTTTATTTTAGTCAAGACAAAATGAAAAACGCAATTTTTTTTAATTTAACCAATATATTTCGGCTGCACTTCGGCAACCGTCTTCAGAGCACTAACACATAAACAAAAAAAAATTAACATTAAAATACATTAAATAAAATTATAAATAAATATTATATATAAATAATAAAGAGCGCAGACGTGTAAAACAATGTATGTTTTTTTAAATTGTTTAATTAATTGTTTTAATTTTATTTAATGTATCTAACTCCGGACCTCGAGCTAGCCAAACGGACGACGTGTTTACAATTAATCTGCGTGGTGATGTTGTATTTAAATTTATTGGCAGCATCGATAGTTTGCCTTGTTGATTGCGTTCTTTGTTATCGGCCACGCCGATAGCTTTTTGTCGTCTGAGCAGAGAACCGGGGGTGAAACAGGGCACACCGAAATTCGGCACCGATGATGTTGCTGCCCAAATGTACAGCAGGTTGGCGGCAGGCGTGTTGGGCGCAAGCGCACCTTTGAAAAAAATGTAATGTAGACATAAATTAACATTGTGTAGGGACAAAATAAATATCGCAGCCATTTTTTTTTAAATCAATTGTGCCGGGAAAATTACAAAATTAAATCCCATCCCATTAAATCTTTTTCTCTCTCACACATTTTCGGTGCGCTCGACGGCATGTGTCCAATTTAGATGTTACTGTTAGACACAACACAGTGTAACCACAAACACGAAGAAGAGAATAGAAGCGCAACGAAATAAAGTGTTCGACGAAGAACGAAACGGAATCTGCCCCGTTTTTTTCTGTTCAGACTGCATTGAAAATATGTTTTGACTGATATTTGCGACCTCTGTGATCAAGTAAATAAACCAATCTGTATTACGCACCAATTTAAGCCACAATTTTAATGCAATTGTCTTTTGAGAACATACAAATATTCTATATAAAAATTTTCTACTGTTGAAAATTTCATCAAGATCGGTTAAGAAACACAGAAGTAATTAACGAAAACGTGTGTA
>NW_026995999.1:0-1665 GCF_035044405.1 Drosophila montana | reverse complement strand
AATTTAATACACAAGTGCGCAAAACAATGAGTGAGAGCGGGGCACACTCTGCACAAGCATACACACATATGTATTTGGGCTGTAAGGATTTAAAATATTAAGAAAACGCATTAGCCGCAGCGACGTTTTGCGCTGAGCAAGATGCAGCTTCATACTGAACATTCGGCTTTCGAGGCCGGCGTTCGGCTGCCACTTTCAGTAGTTTTACTCTCTCTGGGCATAACAAAAGGGACGCAGGCACCCATGGGTCTCATTCGTTCCGATTTATCGTGATTCGATTATTCTGCTGTTTGACGTATCTGTGTATTGTATGGTTAGTGATACAAGTAAGAGACTTTCGCCGTGTGTTTTTGTGTGTGGGTGTGCGATAATCGATAATCATTTCTTAATCTGTTCTCAGGGATCGGACTTAAACTCGTGAAAGACGGCACTACTTGCAACCGCCTCTACTAAACGTCACTAACACTTGAGCCTTAGTGAGAAAAAAACGGATTAAAATAGCAGCACAGAAAATATATACACACGTTTTCTGTAATTACTTCTGTGTTTCTTAACCGATCTTGATGAAATTTTCAACAGTAGAAAATTTTTATATAGAATATTTGTATGTTCTCAAAAGTCAATTGCATTAAAATTGTCGTTTAAATTGGTGCGTAATACAGATTGGTTTATTTACTTGATTACAGAGGTCGCAAATATCAGTCAAAACATATTTTCAATGCAGTCTGAACATAAAAAAACGGGGCAGATTCCGTTTCGTTCTTCGTCGTACACTTTACTTTGTGTGTTTTCGTTCACCCTTATTCATTCTGTCCGACAAAAACATTTTTTTTTGCAGACAACCGGAAGTGACCTCTGCTTAATTTATAGCTTTGCGGTGGTGTTGGGGAGGTGGCTATAAAATAGGAGATACTTGATATATTTTTATAATATTCTAGTAGCTTCATGTCAAGTTCCCTCAAGAAGACTCGAACTCGTAATATACCACACTACTTGCCATCGTCTCTACTCAACAGTCATATCAACTTTTCATAGATTACGAAAAAAACGAACTAGAATAGCAGCACATACACACAGCAGAGAAAACAATACAATCGCATTTGCAATGCTGTCGATAGAATTCAATTAAGACGCGCGTATGTGTGTGTGTACATGTAAGTTAACAAGCAAGCTAACAAGCTACCCTCCCACGAACTCATCAAGCAACCCGTTCGCCCGAAATGCTCACGAGTCAGATTACCCTTTCAACTTTCTGAGAGCGAGCGTTGGGGATCAACAGCCAGACGTAGGCTGCTGTCGGAACGATGCACTATCACTATGATTATGCTGAGTCGGCTTATTGACGACGAACCCGGGGCATGTCCCAAGTAAATTTCATTTATGTTTTTAAATTTAGTTTCTTATATTTATTCTTTTAGTTAAGTCAGTTTTGTATCCAACTTTGCAAGAACAACTGCTCCAGCACTTGCCGTCACAACACATTGTTATAATTGTATTATGACTGTGCAACAAAGCCTGTGATTTGGAAAGCCAGTTGCTTTCCCAACATAATCTACAAAGAAGATTACCTTATCAATCCCAGCACCTGTGGCGATGATCTCAGTTGAGAGTGATTGACGTGTTTTACTTGTGCTCCAAGATTTTTATATATTTTTGCGCTTAAAT
>NW_026995998.1:0-75197 GCF_035044405.1 Drosophila montana | reverse complement strand
TGAATAATTAGGAATACACTCGTTTTGTCGACCACTAATAAATAAATAAATAAATAAATAAATGATATGAGTTCCAGAATCAATAACTTTATAGACGAAATTGTTATCTGCCTGCGATGAGGATTGTTGATACCAGTTTAATGTTAGTTTGAACGGAGCATTGACTGAACCTCCCTCAGTGAGTGAGAGTCACTCAGTGAGAGAGACTCACTCAATTAGAGAGACTCACTCTCACATAGGATCCAAATTACGCTCAGTACTCTCCCCACGATCTCCACTCCACCTCAACAGTTTCGATATAAGAAAATGTAAAATCATTTCAAATGTATAGTTCATTATATGCTGCCGAAAGTTTCTAATAAAGTGCCACTTCCAAATAATTATACTGATTTTCAAACAACACCTGAAGATTGCTTATTTGACGCCTCCCCCACAAAAATTAGTCCTTCGAGCCGGATAGCATCGTAGCCAGGCAACGGCTCCTTTTTGAATTGTTGTTTTTTTTTTTTTTGATTTTTTCTTATTATGGTTTACAATTGTCTTGAAAACCTGCCCATCATATAGCTTTTCTTCAATCATCGTAAGTTGCAGTAACACATGGGGGTGAAAATTGTTCATCATAGTAGTGGTAGTCGTCAAAATTCATACTTCTTGGTTTCTCTTCTTTATAGGTATAACACGTAAGTTTTTCGTGCAGTAATCATCCCTCAAATAATAGACTCCACATTTTCATTATATATTCAGTCGTGCAAGTATGTTATCCCTCCAAAGGGACTTACACATTTTTTCAAAATAAGTTGTTCTTCGCGTAACGTTTTCATTCATCATCGATTTCATTGGCGGTTGTATCTTCCATTTCAACATTATTAGGGCAATCTCTCTTATAAATATGAAACTTCAATTATTGACTGGACCTTGTGTAATTGTATTTCCATTTTCACACAAATTAGAAGTTCCGTCCGCAAGCACCTCCAGAGCTTCTCCGTCTCCAACAGCAGCCCTTAAAGTCCAAAGGGAAATATCGTCCCGGACTAAAAGCGAATCATCCGCGACCACGCGAAGGGGAATTGCCAAGGCACCTCTTAGTTCGAGGCCAAGTCCACTGATAAAAATCAGTCTCCCACCGTCCAAAGCCAAAAGCGAAGCATCCCTGACCACTGCAGTCGGACGCGCTAAGGCAACTGTCAGCACAAAAACTAGTCCGATTTCCACGCGAGCTAACACCAAAACGGGCCAAAATGACAGACGCGGCCTTGATCAAGTTTATTGCTGTCACTGATAGACTTAGTCAGTTTGAGGCAAAAATAAACACTCCTGGAGGCGCTGAACCGTCTCTTTATACGTGCCTTATACGAGCCTTGTGGGACAAGCTTGAAAAAGAGTACGAGGTCGGCGCAGCTGTTATCTCAAAAGTCGGTTCAATGGAAACCATTGCAGTCATGCAGTCCACGTATGACTACTGCTACTCGGTATATGAGAGATGCGCCGCTAAACTAAGCAAGCAAATCGATACTGCTAACGTCCAAAATAGACCGGCCGCCCAGTCCGCCATTCCGACATATGCTCCCACCGGTTGTCGCTTACCTCCTTACGACACAGAAATCTTTAGCGGAGATTATATACGTTGGCCCACATTTCGAGACCTCTTTACCGCAATTTACATAAATAATCCTAGGTTATCAGAGGTCGAGAAGTTATTCCATCTCAATGCGAAAGCCAGCGGCGAGTCTCAGGCGATTGTGTCGAAGTCACCTTTGACAAACGATGGCTTCCGATCAGCCTGGGCCAATCTGACTGAGCGTTTTGGGAACCGAAGACTGTTAGTCAACAGCCAGCTCAAGGTTCTTTTCAACCTGCAGCCAATCTCCCAAGAGTCTGGAACGGCAGTAAAGGAACTTCAGAGCACCATTCAAGGTTGCTTAACGGCTCTGGAGTTATCCGAGATTAATATAGAAAACTGGGACTGTATCCTCGTGTTCCAAGTTACCCAAATTAACACTCTCCTTATGAGAACAGTCCATCTCGAGAAAGAACGACATCTCATCATGGCTTGAGATGAACGCCTTTCTCTTAGAACGCTATCGCACTCTAAAGGCGATAGAAGAGCTAAAGCCAAGCGCAAATATTCCAGCGCACTCCAGAATTGTTCGCACAGAACCTCCTACCACAAAAAGACTTAATTCATTTGAGATTAAGGTATAACCGCAAGCTTGCTAATTGTGCTCCAGGGAGAACCACCCTATCCGGCTGTGCCCACGATTTCTCCAAATGCCCGTCAGCGAAAGGGCAACTTACATCAAACAGCAAAAACTATATTTAAACTGTTTCGCTAGGGGTCATCAGTTAAGGGATTGCACAAGTGCTCACAATTGTTTAACGTGCAAGGGTCGTCACAATACACTCTTGCACCGTAGTGACACTCCAAAATTGGCCCTGCGGTAGTCTCCATGCCACAAGCAGCTCCCTCCAATCAATCCATACAGTCCACTCCATCCCAACAAACGAATGTTCACAATTATGTTGCAATAAACACCCGTGGTGTTCTCCTAAGCACGGCTGTTATATATGTTCGCCATTTGGGTGTAAATTATACAGTTCGTGCACTGATCGACTCGGGATCAGAAGCAACATTTATTTCCGAGCGACTCTTCCACCTGATAAAGCTGCTGCACAAATCCGTACAGACACAAGTGTCGGGATGGAATCAAGCTGTTGCAGCCCAGCCTCGCAAGCTCTGCCATTTTAGTATTGGCTCTCCTTCCAAGCCCCTCATCCAAATCGAGGCATCAGCTTACGTCCTACCACATTTGGCAGGCAATCTACCATCATGTACGATCCCCCAAATCTTATTGAGAACCCTGCTAAACCTCCAGTTGGCTGACCCTAACTTCCACAGGAGTTCGCAGATAGATGTGCTGATTGGCGCTGATATCCTACTAACAGGCGGCACCCTTCCTAATATATGTAGCAGGTTACTGGGTCAGGAAACCATTTTCGGCTGGATTCTAACCGTCACAGTTTCAAAGACCATATCTAATGCAGTCTCGTTATTCTCAACTTGCATGTCTGCATCTCAAAAAGAACAATTAGACAGCTTTCTCACCAAATTTTGGGAGGTGAAGGACATTCCAGTCAAACTGGTAAAGAGCTCCGATTCTTTCTGTGAGAGTACTTTTATCCAAACAACAAAGAGGAATAAGAATGGTAGATATGTAGTCACCCTACCTTTCCGGAAACAAAACAGCGCTTGGTATGGATTGAAAATTTCACACACAAAACATACACCTACCAAGCGCAGCCAGAAAAACAACAACAATGTTTGTGGGGGAGGCGTCAAATAAGTAATCTTCAGGTGTTGTTTGAAAATCAGTATGATTATTTGGGAGTGGCACTTTATTAGAAACTTTTGGCTGCATATAATGAACTATACATTTGAAATGATTTTACATTTTCTTATATCGAAACTGTTGAGGTGGAGTGGAGATCGTGGGGAGAGTACTGAGCGTAATTTGGATCCTATGTGAGAGTGAGTCTCTCTCATTGAGTGAGTCTCTCTCACTGAGTGATTCTCAATCACTCAGTGAGGCTCAGTCAATGCTCCGTTCAGACTAGCATTGAACTGGCATCAACAAGGATCTCAATTACAACTTCAACATCTACATTTGGAAAATCAAATAATTGGCGCTCAACAAAAATAAAAATCCACGCCCCTAAGAACATGTTAGTGTCCGTGAAACTCAAACGAGTAAAAAAAAAACAAAAAAAAAAATAACAAACAAAAATTTTTTTTGTGTTAACTTGGCAGCACAAAGGTAAGCGTTGCGCCGTTGATAAAAATTATATATTTTCATTTCATAAAGTGCGTTTCTGTGTTAATAAGTTTTGCAAATTTACTGTTTGATAGTCGCTAAACGATATGTCTCCTTTTTGCCGACTGCTCATAGAGATATAAAAGTTGAATACGATAGCGACGAAAGTGGAGAGTTAGGATATCGTCCCATAATACGGTGGTCAATTTTTACGTGATCATAGCTACTCTTGAATGCACATACGCAGACCTAATGGAGTCACTAAAAAAATATTATGGCACATAACGAACAGGCAGCGGCTGTTCTCAATGCCAACTAGGCCAAGGCCGCAGTTGCTGACATCAATGATGAAATTGACTCGGCTGGTGACAATGACCTACTAATTTTTTTAGGGAGCGCTCCCGATTGCCGTTTGTCGAGCGACAGTTGGCTGGCAGAACACTAAAAATTTTAATCGACACTAGGGGTTAAAAAATGTAACACCTGACAACACCCCATTTACTGAGCATTCTATTGAATCCAGTAAAATAAAAAATAAGTGCTCAATGACAATTTTTGGAAAACTTGCCCCGTTTTTCATTTAAGACACCCTCGACACCTTTGATGATATCATAGGCTTCGATCTGCTAACGCAGGCTGGGGTTACTTTGAATCTAAGCGGTAATAACATCATTTACGGCTACAAGTCTGAAAAATTGAGACACCACTCCTGCGACATTGTGCACTTTAAACGTGTCGATGATATAATAGTTCCTGATGTCGTAAGGGGCGGATTCAAAAAAATGATACTGAAGAGGATAAAGGCATTTTCGACCTCTAACGAGGCAGTCCCCTTTAACACCTCAGTTATTGCCACAATTCGTACCGAGGAATATGATTCGGTATATTCAAAGCTGTACCCGTACCCTACAGGTGTGGACGATTTCGTTAATAACGAAATTTCACAGTTGCTTAAAGAAGGCATCAAAAGACCATGATAAGAAAGGCCTAGATGCCAGCGGCAATAAGAGCAATCGGCTTGTTATTGACTTCAGGAAGTTCAACGAACAACCCATTGCCGACCGCTACCCGATGCCAAGTATTCCAATTATTCTAGCGAATCTTAGAAAGGTAAAATTTTTCACTACGCTAGATTTGAAATCCGGCTACCACCAGATTTACTTGGCAGAAAAAGATCGTGAGAAAAATTCCTTCTTGGTAAACGGCGGAAAATATGAATTATGTCGACTGCCTTTCGGTTTAAAGAATGTGGGAAGCATTTTCCAAAGAGCAATTGATGATGTTCTTCGAAAACAAATTGGCAAAATATGTAACGTCTACGTTGACGTCGTAATAATATTCTTTGAAAATGAGGCCGACCACGTTCGACACATTGACAAAGTACTTCAGCGCCTTTGCGACACTAATATGAGAGTGTCTAAAAAAAAGAGAAATTTCTTGAAAAAAAATGTCTAGAAAAATACCGGTAGAATTTAACAACACGCAACGTAAAGCCTTCGATCGGTTAAGAAACATACTGGCATCAGAGGATGTCATGCTTATGTACTCGGACTTTAAGAAACCCTTCGACCTGACTACTGACGCTTCGGCGAGTGGTATAGGAGCAGTACTATCTCAAGGGGACGGCCCATCACCATGATATCTCGGACATTAAAACAATGTGAATCTCATTATGCTATCAACGAAAGGGAGTTATAAGTCATTGTATGGGCCCTCCGTAAACTGCAGAGTTATCTGTATGGTACCAGAGAATTACAAATCTTCACCGACCATCAACCGCTCACGTTTGCGGTGTCTGAAAAAAATATCACCGCAAAAATTAAAAGGCGGAATGCTTTTATTGAAGAGCATAACGCCAGTATCAATTACGAACCGGGGAAAGAAAACTTTGTGGCAGACGCCCTATCCCGGCAGGATATCAATACCCTGCAAGACGAGCAGCAATCAGACGCAGCCACCGTTCATAGTGAACTTTCTTTGATATACACAATCGTAATAACTGACAAGCCTTTAAACTGTTTTAGGAATCAAGTGATTCTAGAAGATGTATGCTATAGGTTGATTGAAGACTGATTATGTTTGGCAATAAGACCCGCCACATGATACATTTTGCAAGCAAGAGCGATCTCATAGAGATACTTAAACTTGTAGTGAATCCTCACGTTGTAAACGCGTTCCACTGTAACTTCCCAACTTTGGCCGTTTTTTAACACGAGTTGGTATGACTGCTCTCAACGACTAGATCCCGGCACTGCAAAAACATGGTGTCAGACATCATCAACAAAGACGAAAAGGTGGAGATAATCAACACCGAACACATTCGTGCACACAGAGCAGCACAGGAAAATGTGAAACAAATCCTTCGTGATTACTATTTTAACTTAAGTGACTAAGTTAGCCAACGAGGTCATTTTGAATTGCAAGGTGTGTACGATAGCCAAATATGACCGCCACCCAAGAAAGCAAGAACTCGGGGTGACACCAATACCTTCATATGCCGGTGAAATGCTACTTATCGACATTTTCTCTACAAACCGAAAGTTATTCCTAACCTGCATCGACAAATTTTCAAAATTTGCCGTTGTACAGCCATTTACATGCAACAGACGTAACAAAAACCGAAAACAAAAACCATGTACTGCGATAATAAAGCGTCGTTTAATTCAGAAACGATAACTTCATTATTGAAGAACCAATATAATATAGATATCGTTATCGCCCCACTACTCCATAGCTGCTCAAATAGGCAAGTAGACTGATTCTATAGTACATTAATATAGATAGCTATGTGTTTCACAACAGTCCAAGCAATAGCTTGAGCAACAATAGAATATAATAAAACCATCTATTCAGTCACAGGGCAAAGGCCACGCGCTGTAATTCACGCAACAACTGACGAGCTCCAACAAACAATAAAACACAAGACATGTAACCCAGATAGGCAAAACAGGGTGTTCGACGTAGGTGAAATGGTGTATCTTAAAAATAACAAAAGATTGGGAAATAAGTTATCCGCGTTATGTTTAAAAGGAAACATACAAGCAGACCTAGAAACGTCTGTGCTCATTAAGGGGAGGGTTGTACATAAGGACAATCTGAAGTAATTTCAAATTTATCACACCCAATCATATAATTACTACAGATCTGGCTTAATTGTTCCCGCAGGTTTATCGGAATATTCTCCATAATCCTATCCGCAGCGAATGCCCGACTTCTCTCATGCAAACTACATTTCCATATTAGATGGTAATATGTTGATATGGGAGCAACCCAGCTACGTGAGGCATTCGATTAACTTGATAGACTTCACGAGCATCATAGCCGACACTATTAAAATGGCCGAAATGTTTCTCCACTCGCATTTGTGAAAACTTTTAGATGTAGATATAGAACATGCCCAGAATTTACTGTCCTCGTTAATGATACATCATAGAATAGCCAGAAGCTTAGATTTTTTGGGAACGGCATTAAAAATTGTGGCAGTTACTCCTGACGCAACGGACCTGGAAAGAATCAAAGCAACTGAAGTTCAGCTTATAGAGTCAAACAATAGGCAAGTAGTAATTAACACAGAAACGCAAAAAAAAATCAATCTACCGATACAGTTAATAGAATACTTAAAGAAAAAAGCGAGAAACAGAAGATTACAGAAATACAAAACCTAATGCTCACTATCACAGTCACCAAATCCAATATAATAAATCCCGTAATTTTTTATCACAATGATTTGAAGTCTATTTTGCCGAAAAGCTCACAGAGGTCCCTTTAGTTAGTTTAATGACAGTATATACTATGAGTATTTCAATCCAATAGCATTATTCACATACTAATCGACTATCCTAAGGTTAAGGTTACTGCAAACAGGCAACACATGAAACCTGTGCTCGTGGAATACATACAGGTGGATAAGCTGTATGCCATACATAACCCAGTCACCTGGAGCCGATCACGCTAGTGGATGAGGGGATAATCATGGTAAACGAACAATTCGCAAAAGTCAGCGTAGATGACGGGCCCATGATAACAACAAAAGGGGCTCACCTCGCACTAAATATTTGAATCACAACAAAACTGTAAGCAAAGTCCGAGGCATCGCAGCTTCACCCCTGCTGAACCTCACGAGACACGATCATGTGCTAAGTCTACCACTGCTGCATCGGATTAATGAGCACAACCTACATGTCATCCAGGAGCTCAGGAACGAAGTTACATCCGGAGGGTTTCCTAAAATCTGGTTCGCAATTTGAGTGGCAGTCAGCCTTGTGGCAGTCTCATCGACTTAATAAAATATCTATAATCGATAAATCATAGCTTAGTCGTGAACGAGTTCGGAACTGGATCAGCTCTCGGTTCCCAAAAACTACTTACTGGAGACAGTCATGAAAATTGCTTGATCATATGAACTATATTCATACTTTGTTCTTAATAAATAAAATATGCGAGTAAAGTCGCACATTGATGACCCCGACGTTTGAATAAAATTTCAAATCAAGGCCCGGGAATCGCGCACGCAGTAACTCTAAGTCGCCGGATCGCTCCGCGTTCTGCTACTATCACAGCAGATTTGGCGCCAAAACTAGACGGTCCACAGAGCCATGCGACTTCAAAAAGCTCAATCCGGAAAACTAAAAGCCACTCTGTCAGAGACGGCGGGCGAAGTGGGGGTTACCAGTCGTCGATTATTCGTAACGGATCAAACTTCAAAAATTAGATACTTGATCGATACAGGCGCTGATTTCTCTATCTTACCTCCACCAGATCGCAGGGCTCAGCCCACAAGCTATCTTTACGCAGCAAACGGTACTCCAATAAAAACGTTTGGCACAAAAATATCCACAGTCAACTTCGGCCTACGCAGAAAAATGGACTGGCAATTTGTCATCGCTGACGTCACCAAACCAATCATTGGAGCTGATTTCCTACACGAATACGGGCTGCTGGTCGACGTACGCAGAAAACTCATTACGGACAGCTCTAAAAAGCTGTACATAAGGGCCACAACGTGCAGTGTGGAATTCGAAAAACTACTCACTGTGTCTCAAGTGACCAACGACCAACGACCATGCCCTGCAAGTACGCAGCACACGATGTAAAGACGACAGTGCAGCATAACATCTTAACAAAGGACCAGCCCGTAGTATCAAAAGCGCGTCGGCTGAACCCTGAAAAAATAGCTATAGCTAAACGAGAAATTGACTACATGCTGAAGCAGGTCATTTGCAGTCCAAGCAGCACCCAATGGGCAAGCCCACTACACATGGCAGCCAAGAAGAACAAAAACGAATGGCGGCCATGCGGCGACTACAGACGGCTAAACCATATCACAAAGCCAGACAGGTATCCATTGCCGCATATTCATGATATCACATAAAAACTCAGTGGCAAGTCAATCTTCACGACAATTGATCTGGAACGAGCATATCATCAGATACCAATAGCCCCAGAACACCGCAGCAAAGCTGCAATCGCCACTCCATTTGGACTATACGAATTTAATGTAATGACATTTGGGCTATATAACGCTAGCCAAACATTTCAACGATTCATGGACCAAATATTTCGTGATATGGACAATGTCATAGTCTACATTGATGACATCTGCATCGCATCGCAAAATGAGGAGGAGCATTATCAGCACGTCAAGGATGTGTTTGGCAGACTACGGCAGCATGGACTGCGCATAAACGCCTCAAAATGCATCTTCGGGCAACCACAAGTGGATTTCCTGGGCTATCATGTCACAAAGACCGGCATAACTCCGACCAAGGGTCGTATATAGGCAATCATAGATTTGAAAAGACCTACACTGGCGCACGAGCTTAAAAGTTTTTTAGCGATGCTAATCATAGGCAACAAAAAGAAGGACAAGACTCCAATCCGTCCGCAAATGCTAAACTGGTACTTCTGCGTGGGCGCAGCCTTGAGTGAGTTGCGAAACGGATCCCTCAAGCCGCTCGGTTTCTTCTTTAAACGGATATCGGAATCGCAGAAAAAGCAAAGTACTTATGACCGTGACTTGCTGTCGATTTTTCTTTCCGTCAAATACTTTTCACATATGATCGAAGGGCGCAGCTGCACAGTACTGACCGACCATAAGCCGCTTACCTTTGCTTTCTGCAGAATCCAGACAAAACGACACCTAAGCAAACTCGACAGCTCAGCTTTATCAGCGAATATACAACGGATATCCAGCACATCGCGGGCAAACAGAACGTCGTCGCAGATACGCTGTCCAGAGTTGAAGCGATCTTTAACGACGATCAAATAAATTTTAAGGAGCTACCCTTAAGTCAACAAGCAGACGCAGAATTGCAACAGCTTATTGAGCATTCTTCCCTACAGCTAAAACAAATCCAACGAATCCGTCCGTATATCACACACAGCTACCGTAAGCAAGTCTTCAATTCCATAAAACTTATCGCACCCAAGTAAGCGCGCTACAGTGAAACTCATAACCGAACGTTTCGTCTGCAGAGACATGAAAAGAGATATAGCTCAAATGGTCAACAACTGCATCAGCTGCCAGCAGGCAAAAGTCAACAGACACAACAAAGCAGCGCTTCAAGAATTCAACCTGCCCGAAAAGCGATTTGAACATATCCACATTGACCTAATTGGCCCGTTGCCACTGTCCAAAAATTACAGGTACTGTCTGACGTGCATTGACCGGTTCTCACGCTGGCCGGCGGCAGTCCCAATAGCAGACATAACGGCAGAGACGGTAGCTAAAGCTTTATTGCATGGTTGAATTGCAAACTACGGCACGCCACACTTCATAACTACCGATCAAGGCAGACAGTTTGAGTCCAAATTGTTTAAGGAACTTATACAGTTGACGGGATCCAAGCATCTGCGAACAACAGCACACCACCCACAAGCCAACGGCATAGTGGAAAGACACACTGACTCCAACTGGACAGACAGCCTTCCCATCGTACTACTGGGCTTACGAGCAACATTTAAAGAAGATCTCAACGCCTCTTCAGCGGAAATGGTTTACGGGACAACTTTAAAGCTGCCGGGTGAATTTTTCCAAAAACCTGCCGAAGAGTACATCGAAAGTGAATTCACCAAGCGCCTACGTTTAACCATGTCCCAACTGAAGCCCGTAAATACATCACACCACACTACTACCAAAGTATTCGTTCAAAAGGATCTCAAAACATGTACACACATTTTCCTACGGGATGACACAGTCAAAGCGCGGCTCAAAGCACCTTATGAGGGGCCATTTCTAGTTATCAGCCGCAACGATAAGCAATTTCTAATCGATATCAACGGCAGGCATAACGCTGTAACCATCGACCGTGTTAAGGCAGCTTACTTGGAAGCAAACGATCAAACATCATCTTCACCTGCAACTAACTGCAACATTCAACACCCAATTATTACCACTCGTAGCGGACGTGAAGTACGTCCGCCCAAAAAATACGTTCATTTTGCAAATTAACTGCAGTATTGGAGGGGGAGTGGATGTGGCAGTCTCATCGCCTAAATAAAATATCAATAATCGATAAATCATAGCTTAGTCGTGAACGAGTTCGGAACTGGATCAGCTCTCGGTTCCCAAAAACTACTTACTGGAGACACTCATGAAAATTGCTTAATCATATAAACTATATTCATACTTTGTTCTTAATAAAAAAAAAAATGCGAGTAAAGTCGCACAGCCTCATATTTTGCGGGCTCATCTTCGTGTATTAATGTTGAAGCCGGAGAATTTCGTCAATCAAGCTACGAGAAGTCTTCAACGAGTTAAGCATCACCGAGGACGGCAATGATCTTGAAGGGGGAACAGTTAACAAGGAAGTTAACAAGCTATCCTCCCACGAACTTATCAAGCAACCCGTGCGCCCGAAATGCTCACGAGTCAGATTACCCACTCAACTTTCTGAGAGCGAGCGTTGGGGATCAACAGCCAGAAGTAGGCTGCTGTCGCAACGCTGCACTATCACTATGATTATGCTGAGTCGGCTTGATGACCACGAACCCGGGGCATGTCCCAAGTAAATTCCATTTATGTTTTTAAATTTAGTTTCTTATATTTATTCTTTTAGTTAAGTCAGTTTTGTATCCAACTTTGCAGGAACAACTTCTTCAAATATACTGATCCGGCACTTGCCGTCATCAACACATTATTATAATTGTTTTATTGCTGTGCCACAAGGTCAGTGATTTGGAAACCAGTTGCTTTCCCAACATAATCAACAAAGAAGATTACCTTACCAATCCCAGCACCTGTGGCGAAGATCTGAGTTCCAGCATCAACATCTTTATAGACGAAATTGATATCAAAGAGGATCTGAGTCTACATTTGAGAAATCAAATAATTTGTATACAGAAATTCTTGCAATTTGCGCTAGCTGCCACTAACACGTGGCCAGCCAAATCACGTCAACAGTAGATCTTATTGTACTATAGAAAATTAGTGTAGTTGGGAGAGAATTTCTTGTCTCAGCCAATGGCGTGCAAGCACCAATGTTTGTTTGTGTGAATTATGCATGCATAGCTACATAAAAATATGTATATGTATATGTGTTATTCACTGCTCTGGCTTTGGCTGGCAAAGAAATAAATTTTGTTAGATTTCTAGTCAAAACACGTTTTCTTTAATTGAGTTTCTTAACCGATCTTGATGAAATTTGTTATTTGTAGAATATTTGTGTATCCCAAAAAGTCAATTGCATTTAATTGTGGCTTTTATTGGTGGACAGCATAAAGTAGTGTTTTTACTTGATTTATAGCTATGAGATAGTAGCGGGGAGGTGGTGGTAGCTATAAAATGCAATATACTTGATATATATATATACTATTTTAAAAGCTACATATCAATGTTGGTGACTGTAGCTCTCATTAATTACCCAATATGCTCAAAAAACAGAATTTTTATATCGATTTTTATCGATAGCTTGGAAAAGGAGTAAGTTATCGATTATCGGAAAAAAACTTGTACTGCGCATGGTCTAGGAGGACCTACAGCTAAAATTTCAGTTTTAACTCTAGCTTTTATAGGTTCTGAGATCCATGCGTTCATACATACGGACAGACGGACGGACGGACGGACAGACGGACAGACGGACAGACAGACATGGCTAGATCGACTTGGCTGTTGATGCTGAGAAGTTTTTCGGAGTAGTTTTCTTCTGCCTGTTACATACATTTGCACAAATGCATTATACCCATTTACCCATTTTCAATGGGTTCTGGGTATAAAAATAAAGCTATGCATATCCAAACTACTAAAGATTATAATAAAGGTAAAATTGCTGAAATATAATATCTTAAATAATTTGATATCAAAGGATAAGATTGGTCTTTTGTAAATATTTTAATTGCATATGTGTGTTAGTAGATCTCGGGATTTTTTGAAAAGCTTTGCAGGGAGAATTAGACTAAGGAAGGAATTCAAAAGTAACATATTTAACTTCAGCCACGGCGACGTTGTGCGCTGAGCGAGATACAGCTTGAAACTGATATTAGAATAATAGAAAATAGATAATAGAGACGAAACACCTATTGGTTGCAAAAATATTAAGCATAGTTTATATATCGATCATTCTTCTATTCAACAGCCACTGAAAATATGGCTAGAACCGACGAGCGAATAAACTAATGTGGCTGTCATTGGAGTAATTATTACTTTCTATGAATAAATATTTAATAGGCAATTCAACATTTTACACCTTCTGTCAATATGTTCCCTAAGGATTTGCCGTGCCAAAATGTCATTAATGTCAAATTATCTGCTCCTATCCCATACTGTTCCATATAATATTAAGCCGATAGTTTTTAGTTCATCCCTAAAACAAAATTGCAATTCTCTACAAAAACGTAATCAATCGTCAAAAAAAATTGAATAGTTTACTCGAAGTGTCGCGTAGTTAGTTGGAAGACAAGCTAATTTATTTCTCTATTTATATAAAATATTTTTTTTAAGGAAAAAATAACACTTCAAGCCGCCTCTTATGGTATCTCGACACTAAAAACCTGCTAATAGATATATCGCAAGAAAAATATTGGCAACTTATTAGGTGTAGATAAAATTTATATTTTTCAATTAATAGCCTCTGCCCACTGAACACATTTCTGAAAATGTGACATTTTTGAAAAATGTGTAAATTCGCCCCGAACATTTCGTCTATTTTGCGATGATTAATCGAGATTTCTATCGATGTTGTGAAAAATGTAAACATAAACCAGCTGATATTGCAACGAAGGCAAGCGGTAACTTTAAATTATAATTTTAATAATCCCACAGTTTTTAACATTTAAAGTAGGCCAAATCCCGCAAAGGGTCTATTAAACGGAGCCCCTACTTCGGGGCCGTATTATTTTACTTTTGGAAGGAAATCTGTGCGGCGCTTATGTAAATTAAAGCAACTCGATCAGCTGTTTATTTAAAGAAACAGTACTTTTGCCACTTACATGTTACCGAAAACCGGTGGAACACCAATATGTAAAACTTGAAAATGTGACATATTTAAGCCCAGTGGAGAAAGGCTATAAGAAACAAAAATTCCGAGTGGAAGAGCTCCATTTAAATGGGATCATTTTTATAAAATTGACCAAACTTTGTTTTAAAAGCCACCTGGAGTTACGGTGGATATCCATGGTATGTTGTAATCATAGTGTTTAATTATTTAGTTAATATGATATTACCTTTTGCAGATATCACGGCCATCAAACCACTCCAGAATTAACCACCATGTCAAGCTGGTCGGTATTGTGAAAGGCTTCAAATTTCACGGAACATGCAAGACACAACTGGAGCACCAGTAAACGCAAAGGGCAACGCTCCATGACATTGCAGCACAGAGAAGTTTCGAAGCTGATGGATTTTTTACGAAATTCTAATGACTATTTAAATTATAATTATTTATTTTAAAGTAAAAAAACCATTGTGCCTTCAAATATGTCTTTTATTCTTCATTCCTATTGACAAACTATGCTATAGTGGATCTTGTTTCTTCTGCACCACAGCTATAACCATTTGAAGTATTACTTTGGTGTGGCTGCTCACGCGCCTCGTGAAGAGCAATATTCCTATTGTCACTGATGCTGCTATTATGGACATTTAAAATACTATGCAGTATGCCATAAAAATGGCGACGTAATTTCTTGGGTAATTTTCAAATCCTTTCCCTTTGCTACAAATGGTCAAACGCGTTTTCAAAAAAACGCCTGGGTTTTACAAGCATTAAAAAAATGACCTCCATACGAAAGCTTTCCCTTAAAACATGCTCATTATTTTCGGGCATTTTTATTACCCAGATTACTTCAAATAGCTGCTTTAATATATAAAAACAATTTCTTGCTGGTTTGCATTATTTAATTACTACTTAACGAACATCCCAACCCTAAGTGGCATATGCCCATTGACATTTAAAGTTAAAAATACATCATCGTCGTCGTCGAACTCTTGAAATTCCTCACTGGTTGGTGCTCTACAGCAAAAGCAGCAAAAATTGCCAATTTATTTTTAAAAATCTTATTTTTGGGGATTTGTTTACAAAACATTGTATGGCTGCTATTTCACATCTGTTAGATGTTGCCAATGCGAACAGCAGCTTCCCCGTTCCATGAGAGTGCATTCAATGTAAATTGCCGATACCTCAAATAAATTTTTACAACGTTAATTTATAATTTTGTGGTTGCTGTCTTGACTTATCATTTTACTAGGGATGATCGATGTTATTTCTAAGTCACAGTTACAAAAATTAGCCAGTTGTATCAAGTACGCACTGTTTTATTAAAATATTATATAAACAAACCAAAGATATGTAATTATGTTACGGTTTATCATATATTTTCCTCTTATTATATTATATACAGCTGTAAAAGGTTTTCATAAGCAATTCAAAATAAATAGAATCTGAACCTTTTTGCCCTGTTAAAAGAAGCAGCAAACCTCGAGAGCCGAACAATCAGCTTTGCGGCAAAAACAACAGTACGAAGTATTCAGTTCTCCGAAGAATACGAAAAGAACTTCCTCAGAACACGCCAGTCACACAGTAATCAGCTATGCAGCAAGTAAGAACTTAACACCCTGAGTACAGATCTGTTATAAAGTTTTCAATTCATCAATGAATATAGTACAAACACACGAATATACAGCGTAAACACAGACAAGTACTGTTTAAAAAATAAAATATTTAGAGAGCAAGAGAGACAAGACAGCAATTATAAAATGATATATAAAAAAATTGAGCAAGTTGTTCAAGTTTATTTAAAAGCCTGGATATTGAAAAATATATCCAGTCATTTTTCATTTCGTCTGTCTGTATCTCTGCAAAATTTGCAATGTCAGTCCTTTGAGTCAAACAAGACTGAAAACCAGACCTTTGCTTAACTATCGCCTAATGTGTCAGGTTGATATCTTGTAAATGTTACTTTTAATAGTTGTAACAACAGTAACAAGTTACTTTTAAATACTAGTTACTTCAAACGGCTTGAGTAAGAATTGCTCTTCCCTAATGTATGCTCATGTGTACGAAAAATATTCTTTAATTTTCGAAGAATCTTGCAAAATCAAACAGTGAGTAGTGATAATACTACTTATTTACATCCACACATTCCAGGGATTGCTTGCGATGTTATATGTGTGGCTTTGAGACAACGAATAAAGAATATGGTGTACATATAGAAAATAGACGAAAGAAATTATACTTTATTAGCGGTCGGGTGACCACCGAAGTTTTAGGTTTAAGCATTTGGAGAAAAAACAGCTCAACTTCAAATTAGATTCGCCACATTAAGTTATTTTAATACACTGTCTATATGATTTTTTACTGCAAATTCTTATATATGATCAGACTCTTAATATATACGTAGCTAAATCGTATAGAGGGTCTGCGTTGATTAAAGTGCAAAATTTGGTCGGTATCTTGATTATATTCTTGTAAGGCATGCACACACAAAAATATATTTACATACATATATGATGAATACTGATAACCTAAAATGAACTGATTATAATATGCAACAAAATATGGCGCATTTGCTGGAATGGATATTTTTGATAGATTGGAGTCCCTAAAACTAAAGTGATATTTTTTTTATTTTTCTCATAGGAGATTTAGTTCTTATATTTTAAATTTTCATACCCTGAACCCATTAAAAATGGGTAAGCAGGGTATATTGTATTTGTGCAAATGCATGTAATAGGCAGAAGGAAGCATCTCCGACCCCATAAAGTATATATATCCTTGATCAGTATCAATAGCCGAGTCGATCTAGCCATGTCCGTCTGTCTGTCTGTCCGTATGTATGATATCAAGGATATCAGAACCTATAAGAGCTAGAGACTTGAAATTTTAGCTGTAGGTCCTCCTAATGCCCGCACTGATCGAGTTTGTTTCCGATATTCGATAACTTGCCCCGTTTCCAAGTAATCGATAAAAATCGATATCGAAATCCTGTTTTTTGAGCAATTTCGGCAAATAATATGAGGTAGAGTCACCAATCTTGACATGTAGCTTCTAGAATAGTATATATATATATAGTATCTTTCATTTTATACCTATCGCCACCTCCCCGCTACCACCGAAAAGCTATAAATCAAGTTAATTATCCAACTTGTATTGCCCATCAATTAAAGTCACAATTTATATGCAATTGCATTTTTGAGAATACACAAATATTCTTTATTCTATTCTACAATAAGATGTACTGTCGAAAATTTCATTAAGATCGGTTAAGAAACACAAAAGTTATGTGCGCACGTGTTAACAGCATAGCTGCTGCGCATACATGTCCACACACACATTCATGCGTGTTTGCCAAGGGAAAAATGTTTTATTTTTGTTTCAATTTGCTTTATTACTACTTAATCAAAGGAACGCGTAGCGCGAGCTGCATTTGGTGTTGAAAGAAGAGGGTTCAGGGTATCCCCTAGTCGGGAGCTCCCGACTAGAACCTCTTACTTGTTTTTATTTTTAATTACTATTTCACTTTGTATGATTGCCATGAGAGGGATTCGCGTTAAAATCCAATAATTGTATGAAAACTCTTTTTTGTTCTTAAAGCTATTTCAACCAAAGTCGACAGATTTTAATTTCAATGTGATTAGAATATTCGCGTATTATATAGCTTTCAGGGTATTATAATTTTGTTGAGCATTTATTTTTGACAATTCTAGGAATCTAAATCTATCATCCACTACTTCTGGACTTTCAATATTTTCCTCACTTTTTATCCGTGCCCCATTTTCAAGAGAATGCTAAATCTCACTATCATCTAAGCAATTATATTTGCTGCGATTTGTCTCGATTAACTCCTGATATTGGTCACAAAACGAATCGCAGTCTCTTATTACTAGTTCCCCATTTTCATCCCTCTATGAGATATACAACATAACTAGTTCTCGAAAATAACTGCCCCTATCAGTATTATTACTAAATCTCTTATGTCTAATAATAATAATCTTCTTTATGAAGCCACTACTATCGATTAGTGCGTAAACTAAATGCTGACAAGCTCTAGGGGTTTCGATGTCATCAGCATCATCTATATATTGGCGAGTACAACTACGCTGTTTGCTAAAACTGTAAAAAGCAGCAAAATCAGTTAGGCATAAACTACCTAAAACGTCGGGGCGCTGAACACAATGGTCTATATGTCCTATCTTCAATATTGCTTCTGAGTCATCGGGTAAGTTTCGCAGCTGTTGCCTAGACTTCCTTAACCCAACCCGATGCTCTAGTAAAGAGGTAATGATAAGAACCCTAGCTTGACTGCTTTGGGGCAAAGGCATACCTAAACAGCAGTAAACGGCTTCCTGGGCGGCGGATATCTCCGTATCCGAAACCGTATGATGTATATTTTGCTATATGTATGCATTGCCACTTGTATTCTCGCTTACAGCTTCACGCATTAGTTTTGAAATTTCTCTCTGGGACTTCTTAATATAATTAACGACGTAACTGCAGCAAGCATATGGATCTTATATAAACTGGATATCTATATTGGGTCGATGCAGCAGAAGAAAAGTGAGTACTATAAGCGTTAAGCTTATTTTATGCGAATGATCGCTTTAAATATATTTTGGGCTTCTTAATACTCGACCTGAGTGCATTTATATAGCATTCCCAAGTTGATCGTGCGACAAAAAATGATTGAAATCGCTAAGGTAATCTATGCTTTCACGATCGAACGGATATTCTAAAATTCCCTGAATCTTTTCAAAATTGTTACGATGCACATCTCTATTTTCAGCATCCTCTTCTAATGGAAATATAATTTCTATTTGGAGCATCGGAGGGTATAGAATAGCAAATCTATTTTTGTGCCCTAATATCTCGCCTACATGAATGCCCTCGATTGTGAGTTTGATGCTCCATAAATGGAGCCACATTCGGGTTATTTGTATCAGTTTTGATGAATTGGTCAAAAAAGGTTAGACGGACTTAGTTAACTCATTTGTCAAAGCAAAATTTCGGGACTTCTTTGAGCTAAAATATGCCAAAAAGGTGGGGAAAGCCTTTTTGCTGAAACTCAACTCGCCAATAATACCGCCACCATCGTGACGTATTAAATTTCCTAAATTCCTTTCATTAAGGGCTTGTGCTTCCTTAATGCCTTTTGTGGCGCTGTGCTTACGCACGCAAATGTAGGTGTTGCTCCCTTTATTTATCATTTCCTATACCTATATTAAAAATGGATAAAAACAGTATAATGTACGCTACCTCACTTTCATCAAACGCCCCTGAAGGCACGTAACAACATTGGCCACAGGAATTGGTACATTGACCACTAAAGACTTAATAATCATAAAAAGGGGTGGAGAAATAAGCCTTTCCTTTAAAGGTGTTAGGCTTTTCCAACCATTTAGAAGATTGGGAAAATCCAGGCCATTTGATATAGTGGTTGTGGGTTTCTTCCTAATTAATGCTAAGACTTATATTTTGCAAAAACGTTATTTATTATTGACGGATGGGACCTGATCGGGACCCTACTGAACTGTTCTCCCGCAAAATATCCGCACGTTCTTCCCTGTTCCTGGTCGTATTGCGCATATTCTTTGCTATCCTATTACCACTATTGCTCCTAAACTGGCTGTTTCGCTGCGACCAACTTCTTTTGGCGTCAAAGGCGTCTTAATGCGCTGGAATTGGCACTTCGCTATGCACTTGTAATATTTGCTTGCTCAATTATTCTACGAATCTCTCTCTGCCTTGTTCGTCGGTCCTTTAAACTGGGTCCTGTCTGTGTCTCAACCGTCCGTCAGTATTTTCTCTGTTCGTTTGCTCTATAAACTGAGTCTTATCTGCGACTCGATCGACGCGAAGTATCAGCACTAACCATACAACAGACTGGACAACTATAGTAAAAAAAATGGGACCATGCATATTTGTGTCGACTGGTCCAAATCGACTTCGTTTATGTTCGGGTCCAAGAATCACTCACTTGCTCAGAGAACAAGAGAGTAAGAAATACATATGATTTATGTGGTAGAACGGCATCGCTGTTTTTATCTCGCTCTCACTACTGGAAACTGTTTTGGCTTACTCTCAGTGCTTTCAATGCTCTCAATGCTCTCTCATTATGTCTAGGGATCGTTTAAATGTATGTGTTTGTATGTGCCCGCACAAGCCACAATGCGCACAAAGTAAATTATTCTCAAATGTCGGAGGCATTTCTTCCCTTTTCAATGGACGAGTTATATGAAATAATGAAAGGGTTTGTCCCGTCGATGGGAAATTCTTGCATTTTAGACCGTTATCGTAAGGTAAGGGTACCTAAGCGTTGGCATGTGTGCATATAAAATATTTTGGACTTGCCATCCACGCAAACCTGCACATTTTTGTATATGAATAGAAAAATTTATGCGTTTGTGTGCCTGTTGGTTGCCTGTCTGTCCGATGCAAATTTAAAAAGATATGAAGTTTTAGGAATAATTGAATTTCGAGCATTGCTCACAGGCACACACACAAATGTGTGTGAATGAGCAGTTCATGGGCTCAAAAGAAAATTTTATTATTGGCACGCGTCTGATGCCCGCCCTTCTTTCTTTTTTAGGATTTCGGGTTTGGATTGAATAGATTGAATGAACAATTTTGGTATTATAAGTCAATAAAATTATTAATACTATTAATATTACTGCACGTTCAAGTGCTTGCCAAGCGTTTACCCTTTCGGCCTAATGGGCTGCTGCAGGTAATAAGGGGTCAAAATTATTTTTAAAGCTCTACTTAAGAACTTATTGAATACATGTTTCAGCGATTTGAGAAATTCCACCCACAACAGTAAGTAATTAGCGAAAAACGGTTGTATGACAGTATTTCATAAGATCTTAATGAATATAATTCACCGATTTTGAAATTCCACCCACAACAGTGGCTAATTAGCTAAAACCGGTTGTGTGAAAGTTTTTTCATCGGCTTCAAAATCATTTTCAAAGATCTTTGTGAGAATTTATTTGATACGTTCGTGGGTGGCAAATGCAGATCAAAGATTTAATAAACGAAAGTTTATTCTTCAGCTTCAAGATTTTCATCACAAGACTAACATGAGCGGACATTGTTGATTCCAATATTTGGTTCTTTATTCGATGCACTTAAAACATGTTTTTAAATAGAAATGGGAATCAAAATAGGTAGATTTCAATTTTCCACGGGCGTGTACTTAGTGTAAAAGTAATATCTAAAATGTTTAGCACAAAACGTTCCACGTGCAATGCCGGGCAATACCCGCTAGTTGTTATGTATATATATCTCATTAAAATAACATTTCATTTTAGGTAAAACTGGCGACTTTTAACCTGTAAAATTAACCATGAAGACACGGTTCAACTCTTACGATATAATATGTGGCGTCGCAGAGCTTCAAAGGTAACGAAATGTCGAAAAAATAGTTTTATCCATATTTCCAACACTGATCTTGTCCAAAGTAAAATAACTCCTTACCCAGCTCCCAGCTCCAAAATCCATACCATTTCTATATATACCCTGAGCACATTGATATTAGGTAAAAAAGTTAAATTGCATTTGTGAAAATGTATGTAACTGACAATAGAAAGCATATCCAATCTAATAATGTATATATATTGTTGCTCAGTGTGTGTGAATCCGTCGATCTTCGAATGTAACATATAAGAGCTAGAGACTTGAAAGTATGAATGTAGGTCTTCCTAGAGCAATAGGAGTTTGTTTCAAATGATCAATAATTTTTTTATATATATATATCCGACAAGTATGAAAAAACTCGTAAATTATAGATACTAATTTTTTATTTCAGAGCGTACAATGCTGTTGAATTGGATTTTATTATAACCAAGATTATATACTATTTACCTTTCTCGATATTTTCTCCATTTTAAAAATAAGTAAAACTTAAATTTAATTTTAAGTCTTTAATTTTTTTATAACTACATATATTAAATCCATACATAACACAATTTGTGCTAAACTGACTGACTGACTGGTTGGTGACCATTTCACAGTCTAAGGCATAAGAGAAACGAGGCTCAAATTTTTTTAAAGAACTTTTTTGGGTGACGAGTATGCACTATTTCGGTGTTCAAAAAATGAAAAACACTAAAAATAACATAAACATTTATGGGTGCTTTAAAATCGTGGCGTTAATTGGTCTGATAACACTATACAACCAGAATTCTAGAACCTCTTACTCGTCATACCCTTGCTGATATCTGTAACGCATAGAAGGAGACATCTCCGACCCCATAAAGTATATATATTCTTGATCAGTATCAACAGCCGAGTTGATATAGCCATGTCCGTCTGTCTGTTTCTATGCGAACTAGTCTCTCAGTTTTAAAGCTATCTTTATGAAACTTTGCAGAATTCCCTCTTTCTGTTGCACGCAGTTCATATGTCAAAACCAGCTGGATCGGACCACTATATCATATAGCTGCCATAGGAACGATCGGTCGAAAAGTAGGTTCTTGTATGAAAAACATTTTTGTTTATAAAGTTATCTTGACTAAACACGGTATTTATTAGTTTTACTACGCTCCCCATATATGTATATGCAAAATCCTATTAAGATCAGACAACTATATCATATAGCTGCCATAGGAACGATCGGTTGAAAATTAAGTTTTTGTATAGAAAATTTTTATGTTTTTCAAGATATCTTGACCAAACTCGGTATTTTTTAGTTTTACTACGCTCCCCATATATATGCAAAACCCTATTAAGATCGGACAACTATATCATATATCTGCCATAGGAACGATCGGTCGAAAATTATGCTGTTGTATGGAATTTTTTTTGTTTTTCAAGATATCTTGACCAAACTTGTCATTTATTAGTTTCACTATGCTCCCTCCACTTATGCAAAATCTTATTCACATCGGGCTACTATATCATATAGCTGCCATAGGAACGATCGGTCGAAAATTATGTTGTTGTATGGAAACCTGTTTTGTTTTTCAAGATATCTTAACCATACTCGGCATTAACTATTTTCCCTGTGCTTCTTAGATACGGGCAAAGCACTATGAGCATTTTGAAAAGGTTGGGTCTGCAAGAGTATTAAATCTTCTTTTTCTTATGCGTTCTCTATTGGTCATACTTTTTTAAGAAGCTCCACATAAAATCACCCATGTTTTCACTCATCACTCCCCTCCATAGAGCGGCGCATGGATTTTATTTGGTGGTGAAATCGATCCCTGTGTTTGTCGCTGATATCGACTAGTTTTGCTAGACAGAAATCTAAGATAGACTGCATAATATTAATTTTGAGTGACATATTCCCTAATTTTGTAGTAATTCCTTAATTGTTTTAACGGAAGTCTGTCAAAAGCTGTCGCAATTATAGCTGTGCTGCTCTGTTATCGATGGGCCAGGTGCCACTAATCTCTTGTGAATTTATCAGTTTCCAAATCTGTGGACAGTTTAAAATGTCTTGAAGTTTTAATGTTGGAATATTAGCGAATAATGTTCTTAAAAATTTCCATGGTTTTCGATTACATCTAGAACATTAAACAACAATTATTTAATAGCGTGTTGAGCCATCTTTCTGCTACAAAACTTACATATCCAGTGTGGAAGGGATGGAATTTTGCATTATCGAGCTCCAAGCTAATTCTTTGGCTTTGGTTCGTTCAAGTATACTCGGGTATTGTTGTCCTGATACATATATTTGGCATGATAACCGTCCCAAAATATTACTCAAACACAGTAAGTAGGGCGGCCGGCTTAATAGCTCCACATTTTGGCATTATCATGTTGACAAATCCACTGCAGAGGTCTAAAAAGATTATTAAAGTATGGATAGTATGCAAGGAAATGCACTCATTGTGCTTGACAAAAATTTTATTTCGCAGGTGCCAATGTACACCATCACACGTCTAACTCTGCTATGAAGGCGTTCCAAATGTTGACTATAGTTTACTATAGCCATCGAGGCCTACCAAATTACATTTTTTTCGTCTGAAATACCACGCGATGCAGTTAACTAAGAAATCACAGTATGTTCGAGGTACTTTCTCAGTCCGCAATTTCTCTGTAATTTTGGACCTTTTTATTGTTTAGGTGATTTAGGAGCAACAAAATCTCCCCTAATAAACAACCCCGAATAAGTTGTTGTTCTATTACAATCTACGTTTATTGCAGAAAAAGCGAAAAAGTAGGTTTATGTTAAAGTTCACATCGCCTCTCTTGGTGTGCAAGATCTCTCTCGTGCCATTTTTTAACTTGTGCTTTGATCTATTTTTTAATTTCACCGCTTGTTGGTGTTGTGTACACTCTGATTGTTGGTTTTCGCAAACTAAACGAGCAGCTCACATCCCTGGATACCCAATTCGAACGCCTAAAACTGTTGGACGAGTCTCCAGGGCTTAAAAAGTCTACTTCTCACAATTGCCGTTGCCAAATACCCTTCAGCCTCCGACTGCAATTCAGCAGTCTACCACACCGATCACACAGCAGCTCATCTGTTTTTTTACTCCGGTAGCTGTGAGGTCTGCTGTGGAAACAAGTTCATTTCCGCAATGTGTGACGTGGAAGTTCCTACAGAGCGACAGCAACTATAAAATTTATAGCGGCCGCTAGAAGGCTCGTCGTCCAGACTACCTGTTGTGTTAGGTGCCCCAGCTGATCATATATATAAAAATCATTTTAGACGTGTTTCACACTTTTCGCAAAATTCAAACTTCTTCGTGGGGAATGCGATTTAAAGATTTTTTGTGCGAAGTTTCAAGTTGTGTCCGATTTGCTTCAAACTTATTTTCAAAGCTCTCAATAAGAACTTAATGAATACGTATTTCGACGATTTGGAAAATTCCACCCGCAACAGTGGTATATTGGCGGAAAAAGGTTGTATGAAAGTTTTTTGTTTACCATCCGATCGGCCCCAAATTCATATTTAGAGATCTATGTTTAAATTCATTTAAGGGGTGTTTCACACTTTTTGAAAAATCCATCCCTCCTTGGTGCAAATGGGGGTCGAAGATTTGGTGGATGACGTTTTGTGATCAAATTTATTTCCAAAGATCTATAAGATAAATATTTAGAGACGTGTTTCACATTTCTCGCAAAATCTAAACTCCTTCGGTGGAAAATGCATTTTTAAGATTTTTTTGGTGAATTTTAAGAGTTTTCCGATTTGCATAAAGGTTGTTTGATTCCCGTCCGATCAGTTTCAAAATCATTTTCAAAGCTTTTATTGATTTTATAACATACGTGCCACGGGCAAGGCCGGGTTATACCCGCTAGTATATTTATATTTCAATAAATATCTATTAACCTTTAATGCAAAGTTTTAAGTAATTCATTACTTAAGGGTCTTAGATGGGAAACAGTTTATTTTATTCCACGAGTTATCCAAACTCAGAGTGTTAGATTAATTTCAGTATAACTTGTGAAGCCAGCGCTCTTGGAGTAGGATTCTTTCCTTAATGAGCGTGTCAAATAGCCGCGATGTCACTGAGAGAATGTTTCGCTTTGTCGCTCTGAGACGCATGAATGACTCATCTGGGTTAAATAGAATAGCATCTTCATTCGACAACAGACCCTGAGATCGTTATCGGCTTGGCTGCGTTTGCTGCGGAGAGCTCAGGAGAACTCGAGAACCATTTGGCTAGTTCGAAAACTTCGCTTTATATTTGCAACACTTCAGACTCAATTGTCTAAAAATCGTCCCTGATAACGTCAGCAGATTTTGGATGTGATGACTCGCTCTTCTCACATATCTTTGTTAAACACCCTATTGCCGTATTACAGTGTTTAACCTGTAGGACCTCAAAAAGTCAGATGGCTACTTTCATGGACAGAGTCGAACATATGTCCCCTTAAATGGTTTGAGATGAAGTCAGACAGGATGCGTCGAAAACAATCTGTAACTTCGTCGATTTTCGGGATCTCGAGTTAAGCGTCTTTCAGCTACCTGGAAGGAGTTACCAAGCTGATTGGGATCTGATTTATTTGGCATTTCCTCTTTAAATCGACCTGACGGCAATATGTCTAAATTATCTAGGAAATGGTTCAGACAATAAGAGTCTCTTGTAGAATCGGACATGCTTGATCTGACCGACAGAGAGAAGTTGAAAGAACGTTTCAGCTGCGAAAATGGTCTTCAATATCCACAAATCTATCGAGTACTCGCTGCAATTGACTGACGACTTCACCACTGTATATGCATTCAGCAATCTCAAGTAAGCTGATACTAGCCTCTTCTATACGCAGCTGCCATCGTTGTGCCAGCTCGTCTGTTACAAAATTAATTTGTGTAGCTTAGATTACACTAGACACTACACTACATACACAATCGCATGCATAGCATGTGAGATGGTTGATCCTGTGCGAAGTCAAGGGGTGGTGGTAACGCTCGAGTGTTAGAAACAGCAGAGTATCTATGCAACAATGTGTTATGAGAACGACTGCATACTCTGCACTTGTTTGCCTTACATCTGGCAACAGTATGTTCCTTTCGAAGGCAATGGATGCATAGAGGACTGCTGTACTGATAATGCGGCTTATGTTGAGGAATTCAGTAGCGAATGGCCTTCGTTTCTTAAATATTTTTAACATGAATTTGGTGTTGGTAAAAGAAGGTTCAGGGTATCCGCTTCGGAAACTCCCGACTAGAGCCTCAATGTTGTCGTCGACGTCTCAAGCTTGGTGTGTTTGTAACGGAGAATTCAGAATTGGTGGCTTATACATTTGTTCTTGCGCAACCGTTTTGCTGAATTTGCGATCCCACGGTAGCTAGCCAATTGACACCTTAACATTTCCCAGCATGTTAATTTTCAATCTGCAATCGATTCATGACTCTACGATTTGATACACTTAGTAAGAAGTTGAGAGTTCGAGCCTGAGGCCTCTGAAGCCAGAATTTCTATATTTTTATTTATTTAAATTAGAAAAAATGTGTATTTAATAAATTAAAATAGAATTGAATAGAGGCGAAACAATTTATTTTAAGTGAAACTAATATAAGCATGAGATTTTTAGCCAGCGTTTTACTAAGTTTGTTGATCCTGTCGCAACAAGCTTATAGGTCCATTGAATGTGTTATGACCGCTCCATGTGAATAATCTGGGTAAGCCAAGCCCGACTAGGAGATTACCAACCTAAAAGATCCGTTGTAATTGTAAGATTGTTTTTGGTTATATGTATGTTGCATGTTGCAGCAGCACACTTTTTAAGGATGTTTATTTATTTTAACTTTACCTTCGAAACATAGCAGGTTTGTTTTAAAACTCTACAATTAACAGGTATGCATATTGCATTTAAATATGTACATATACCAAAAATAATTTATGTATAAATCTAAATAATTGTGATGCAAACTAATAATTTGCCTTAAGTAAAATTAATTATAAATAAATAAAATTTCTATTTTAGGTTAATTGGCTTGCGTGTAAATCAGATATATGATATTGACAACAAAACATATCTTTTTCGGCTTCATGGAGGCGGAGTCTCGGAGAAGGTTACATTGCTGATTGAGTCTGGCACTCGTTTTCACACGACTGCATTTGAGTGGCCAAAGAATGTAGTGCCTTCAGGATTCAGCATGAAGTTAAGGAAACACTTAAAAAACAAGCGACTTGAGCGTATAAGTCAATTGGCTGCGGACAGAATTATTGATTTTCAATTTGGCACTGGAGAAGCTGCTTATCATGTTTTGTTGGAGCTATACGACCGCGGAAATATTATTTTAACTGATTACGAGCAAATAATATTATACATCTTACGACCTCACACAGAAGGAGAATGTTTACGTTTTGCCGTGCGGGAAAAATATCCCAGTGACCGAGCAAAAGTAGGAAACATTGACCTGGCGGAAGAAACTCTGCGTGAAATAATAGAACAGTCAAATGTTGGTGAAAGTTTGAAACGTATACTAATGCCAGTTTTAGGCTGTGGTCCAGCTGTAATTGAGCACGTTTTGCTTGAACATGGAATAGAAAGTTGCGTTGTAAGTGCGCAACAAGAACAAACAGAAACATCGAAGGCAAATACAAGTAAAAAAAATAGGCGTAGCTCACAAATAAGTAGAGCTGATACTAAGTTATTTGATTTTGCGACCGATCTGCCATTACTAATGAAGGCTATTCAGGTTGGTAAATCATTTTTTTGTATATCTTAAGTTATTTTAAGATTTTGCTTTGCTTATTTATAAGGCAATGTGCCAATTAATGTTTTATAATCTAGTTGTGCAAACTTGTTAGTACATATATCTTTTTTACACCGAATATTTATTACACGGTCGGTTGAAAATTAAGTTCTTGAGTGAACAACATTTTTCAGTGTGAAGTATCTAGACCAAACTAAGCTTTTATAAGTTTCACTATTCTCCTGACATATATGTAAAATCGTATCATTATCGCTCTACAAAACCATATAGATAGTATAATCAAGATATCTATAATCAACTCGGCACATCCAAGTTTAACTATGCTGCTTAAATATGAGCCAAATCTTATCAAAATCGCACCATTATATTTTATAGTTCTTTAGAAAGAATCGGTCGAAAATGATTTTTTGTATTTCAAAATATTCTGGTTTTCAAGATATTTTCATTAAACTCAGTGATGAAAATTATTCTAACATTTTCTATTCTAACACATCTGCAAATATAATTTAATATATTTCTTGCCTTGGCCTTTTAGGGGGTTTGCTTCAAAAGAGCTTTCGTTTATTTGGATTCCTCAATTTAAATTTAGTCTCAATTAATCATAATATCCGTTTTCAAAAGCTTAAAGGCATGTTTATATCGTGAACCCTGAACCCACTAAAAGGGGTAAAAAGGGAATAATGTATTCGTGCAAACGTATGTAGCAGGCAGAAGAAAGCATCTCCGACCCCATAAAGTGTATATATTCTTGATCAGCGTCAATAGCCGAGTCGATCTAGCCATATCCGTCTGTCTGTCCGTATGTATGAACGCAAGGATCTCCGAACCATTAAGAGCTAGAGACTTGAAATTTTAGCTGTAGGTCCTAGTCCCCGCGCAGATCGAGTTTGTTTCCGATATTCGATAAATTGCCCCGTTTCCAAGTAATCTTTATGAAATTTTCAAGAGTAGACCTTATTGCACTATAGAATATTTTTAAATAAAAATGTCAATTGCATTGAAATTTTGGCGATAGCTATAAAATGAAAGATAATTGATTATATATATATACTATTCTAGAAGCTACATGTCAAGTTTAATGACTCTGACTCTTAAAACTTACGAGATTTGCTAAAAAAAAAAACAGGATTTTGATGTCGATTGGAAATCGATTGCTTGCAAACGGGGCAAGTTGTCGACTATCAGAAACAAACTCGTACTGCGCGGGCACTTGGAGTTCCTATGTTTCAAATTTCAAGTGACGAGCTTGGGTCGATTAATGGTGTAATTGACTTTCGCTTCGTTAGAAATTCTCCAATCCCACAATCCTAGCATAATAAGACACCGTGAAAATGGCCTTAAAAGACATTTCTCATTATTCTGGTAATTCATAGGAGAAAGAGTAATTAGCGTTTTTTTCATTAGAAGACCCAATGCAAATTATTTGACCCGAGAAGTTATAGCTAGTGAAGTAGCAAAGAGTGATTAACTGAGTCGAAATCCTTAATAAAATTAGTATAGTTGACCCCAGTCTGTATTTTTTATATCCTGAACCCATTAAAAATGGGTAAAAAGGGTAAATTGTTTTTGTGAAAATCTAAGTAACAGGCAGAAGGAAGCATCTCCGACCCAATAAGGTATATATATTCTTGATCAGCATCAATAGCCGAGGCGATTAAGCCATGTCGGTCCGTATGTCCGTCTGAACTAGAACATGAAATTTCGAACGTAGTGCCCGCGCAGTAGATTTTGTTTCGATCGTTAACTTGTCAAGTTTTAAAGCAATCGATAAAAAATCGATATCAAACTTATGTTTATAGTAATTGCCACAAGGGAATTTTTATTAAATTCATGGTAAAGAACGAGCTGCATTTTGCGTTGGCGGAAGAGGGTTCAGGGTATCCTCTAATCGGGTATCCGGACTAGAGGCTCTTATTTATTCATTTTATTTTTCCAAATTGCTTGATCCAAGTGCTTTAGAAGTTTTCAGTTTATTCTGGAAATTAGGCGCGGTGTTTCTTTTTCTTTTATTGTAAATAGGTATTTAAATACACGTTGGAATTAAAAAGATATCTTTTTTATTTGAAAAAATCGTTTGTATTCATGCCATCTTATCCTTTTTATATTTATTTGCAGAGCGCGCGTGATATAATGTCATTTGGACAGAAAGGAAACTGTAAAGGATTTATAATTCAAATTAAAGAAGAAAAACCGACAAATACTGAAAATAATGACCATTTTTATAGAAATATTGAGTTTCATCCGTACCTATTTTCTCAGCACAAAAAACTGCCTTTCAAAGAGTATAACACATTCATGGAAGCAGTAGATGAGTTTTTTTCTACTCAAGAATCGCAAAAAATTGATATGAAAACATTGCAACAAGAACGAGAAGCCCTTAAAAAGCTTTCCAATGTTAAAAATGATCACACAAGGCGGTTAGAAGAACTTAACAAAGTACAAGATGTAGATAAGAAAAAAGCGGAATTAATAACAAGCAATCAAAGTTTGGTAGATAAAGCTATTTTGGCAATCCAGTCAGCAATCGCAAGTCAGTTGTCGTGGCCAGACATACAGGAGCTTGTAAAAGAGGCCCAAGCTAATGGTGATATTGTAGCAAGCTCGATAAAACAATTAAAGTTAGAAATCAATCATATATCGTTATTGCTTACCGATCCATATAAATGTGGAAACGAATATCTAAATGATGGAAATGGTGTTGATAATGATGATTCGATTTTAATAGATGTTGATTTAGCCTTATCCGCATGGGCTAATGCATGCCGATATTATGATTTAAAGCGTTCAGCGGCTCAAAAGGAGAAAAAAACGATTGATGCATCCCAAAAAGCTCTCAAGTCGGCTGAGCGTAAAACACAACAAACTCTAAAAGAAGTACGCACTATATCAAATATAGCCAAGGCACGTAAGGTCTTTTGGTTTGAAAAGTTTTTTTGGTTTGTTAGTTCCGAGAACTACTTAATAATTGGAGGAAGGGATGCGCAGCAAAATGAACTCATTGTTAAAAGGTGAGTATTTTTTATATAAATATGATCTTTCAAAGTTGTTTAAGAAAAAAGAGTCCTCTAGTCGGGAGTGTGCGTCTTCTACAAAGATAGCTGACAAACCTGCAGAAGATGGCGGCTGCGCTCAGCATCTGACAGTAGGAGTGAAGATTTAAAACAACTCCTTTATTAGCTAGGATGCAACATTAGAGTAAACCAAAAGTGGTAGCTGCGCCCAACTAATATCACAGGAAAAGCATGTCAGAGCAGCGTAAACCTTCCTCCAAGAAGTCTAAACGGCAGAGGCCAGAGCTGAATAAGTGGCCAACTCAAGGCAACCAGGCTGGTCGAAAATGTAGTGAACTGGTCAGCACCTGGGTCGATGCATTGAGTTTGAGATTCTGGATGAGCTAGTTTAAAAGGAAGAAGTTCTTTGTTAATAGTCACGATAAAACTCTTGCGAACAATATCAAAAACTTTAAAAACCGTCTTTGCATCTCGAGTCTATTTACATCTACAATCACAGATGGTCTCCAAATATGAGAGTCGTAATCTCATATTGACCAAACAAAAGCCGAATATAAAGACAGTCTCGTGAACGAATCTTTAAACTGGGTAGAGTCTGGGTGCGTCTAACAAACTCAAACACATAAAGTATTACGCATAATAAAGTTGATATTCCGACCGAATATGAACTTAGAACCGAAAATTACTTCTAAAGCTTCAGATTTACAAATAAGCTCTTCTCCATTAATAGAGTACGATAAAAGAAGGGCATATAAACTTTTGCTGAATGTGATATGATAGCATTAAATTAACTGGTAACTGGTTATGTTTACACTATTCAGACAAATTATTTGTCATTCTGCAAAACCATCATGTTGAGACGAAATGCAACATTAAATTAATATATTAAGATCGTCGACAAAGTGTTATTAATGCGTTCGCGATAATAACGATCAGGTAGATATGAACTTAAGCAGCTTAATAAAGAAGAATGAAACCCCAGCCTAAACAATTTTCTAACAAGAACGAAACGACAATCGTAGCCTTTAGAAAAGTCAGTACAGACTGCACAAATCTGACATCGACTTGAACTCTGGATGCAAAAATTGTAAAAATTACCATTCTGAAAAATAAACGTGAGTTCCAATATTTTAAAAATACCAAAAACCATCGAAATTCGGCTAAGGAGAATAGTTAAGGGTTCTAGCGTCTTCATAATAATCTTCGTCTAAAAATATATTGTTTCCTTCATTTAAAATGTTAGAAATAGAGCTATGGGAAAACATTGTCAACGAAATCATAACATTGCTGAAAGCTCGAGCTAAAATACTTGGCAAAGAGATGCGCTATTCCAAAATCAGAATTGGCTATCAGCGACCCAAATGACCGCAAAGAAGAGGTTGTTCTTATCGACGTTCATCCAGAACTTCTTCTGCATGTCATAATCCTGAATATTTAACATATACTTGTTGTAGAGAAATTATTTTAAAAATTAAACTCACGCTCATCTTCAGATTATCGTTCACAGTCAAAACATTCGAATTTGTTGCGCATATTTTTAATTTTTTTAAACCCTTTGTGTGCCAAACCACATGAGACATAATCTGTAGGCCATTGAAAAGAGGTCCAAATTGATATGCGAAGAGATTCTTTGCCAATTGAGATAAGAGAAACAGTTATTATTAATGTTGCAGTCAGTAAAAAGTACAAATGAGGAATGGAAGAGGATGTAAAATAAAACATAAAAAGTGCAAAATAACAACAAAAAATGTCTTCACCGTTTCTTTTAAATACCTTGGAGTAAAGATTTTAAGGCAGCAAGCAGGCTCATCCGGCTGAGTCTAATGAGAAAAAGTCGGTTGTATATACGCTGTTACAAGTAGAGCCAACAGCATATATACACATAACACTGCATAAAACCATATAGTATGTTAATAAAACTCGTAAATGGGTGAATTATATCCTATCAAAGCTCTCGGCTAGATCACTCTGTCTTAAAACCTTGTTTATTTTTTTTGTGCCTTTAATAATCGTTTTTGTCTACAATAATAGGTACATGCGTCCAAAGGATGTATATGTCCATGCCGACATTCAAGGGGCATCGAGTGTAATAATTCGTAATGCTACTGGAGGAGATATTCCACCCAAAACATTATTAGAAGCTGGTACTATGGCGATTTCGTACAGTGTTGCGTGGGATGCAAAGGTTGTGACAAATTCATATTGGGTTTATAGCGATCAAGTTAGTAAAACTGCGCCGACAGGTGAATATTTAGGCACAGGTAGTTTTATGATTCGCGGAAAAAAAAATTTTTTACCATCTTGTCATCTGATAATGGGCCTAAGCATACTTTTTAAACTTGAAGATAGCTTCATACAACGCCATGTAGGAGAACGGAAAATTCGAAGTACAGAAGATGCCATTGATCAAGATAAAGTTAAACAACCAGAAATTACGTATGCAGATCCTAATCAAATAGCCGAGCTTAACGATGCAAACAGCGACTGCGCAGTAAATGTTTTTCCAAACATTGAAGTAAAGGTTGAACATGATACTGGCCGAATAACAATTAAAACTGAGTTATTAGGTGAAGTATTAAAAACTAACATTATTGAATCACAACATGATAACCCAATAAATGAAGAAGATGCAGTCATTATAAAAGCAGCACCATCCCGCAAGAAGAATCAACAAACAAAAAAACGAAAAGGATGCAAAGGGCACTTAGACAAAGCAGATCTTGACAGACTTCAAAATAACTCGCCAGAAATTGCACCCATTCATTCTTCCAAAGTAAAACGAGGCCAAAAGGGAAAATTAAAAAAGATGAAACTGAAATATAAAGATCAAGATGATGAGGAACGTGAAATACGAATGATGATTCTTAACTCTTCAGGAAAGGACAAATTGAAAATTAATAATGGCAAAAATGAAGAGAAACCTAACATTTTAAAAAAAACAGCTCCAGTAGAAAAATTTGTAACCGCCATCCCCAAAAACCAAATTGAAATTGAAGAAAACGACGAGTGTCCGGTTACCACTGACGCCGATTTGTTAGATAGCCTCACTGGTGTGCCGTTTGATGATGACGAGCTGTTATTCGCTATTCCAGTTGTAGCTCCGTACCAAGCATTGCAACAGTATAAGTAAGTACAGCATCAGAAACAAAAGATAATTCTTTTGGTCATTTTTTCAACAAAGTTTTCGTCTATGGTTCAACCCGTTCTTATACCCTTGCAGAGGGTATTATAATTAAATCGTTAAATGTGTAACGCATAGAAGGAAGCATCTCCGACCCCATAAAGTATATATATTCTTGATCAGTATCAACAGCCGAGTCGATATAGCCATGTCCGTCTGTCCGGCTGTCCGTCTGTCTGTTTCTATGCGAACTAGTCTCTCAGTTTTAAAGCTATCTTTATGAAACTTTGCAGAAGTCCCTCTTTCTGCTGCACGCAGTTCATATGTCAAAACCAGCTGGATCGGACCACTATATCATATAGCTGCCATAGGAACGATCGGTCGAAAAGTAGGTTCTTGTATGAAGATATTTCAAGATATTTTAACCATACTCGGCATTAACTTTTTTCACTGTGCTTCTTAGATACGGGCAAAGCATTATGAGTATTATGAAAAAGTTGGGTCTGCAAAGGTATTAAATTTGCGGAGTGCGGAAAATAGACCTTCTTTCTCGTTATTTTTTTTATACAATTTTTTTGATATTAAAACTTGTCGTGGATGGCTCCAAACCCACTATAACTAGTCTTAAAAATATCAAGTAAATGAAACAGAAATCATCATAAATAAAATACCAATAGCAACAACAGCCGAAATTATGAAGATGTTGCCTTTTTTGGAATATGCTCATATTCGATGACACAATACGATCAAATATAGAATTTTATATTAAAAAGTAAATTCATATTGGTAAACCGCTTGGCAGTTAGTTTGAAGGGCACGCATTTTCTGCATGTACACATATATACGTGTTTTTCAAATATTAAATAAATTATGGAATTTTCCTTTATTAGTAGTGCTGCTTAAGAACTAATTTACAATGCTAAGTACAAATTATATTAACGCTTAAACTCCGCTGCTGCTGTTGTCGCCGCTGCCGCTGTTGTTGCTGTTTGTCGCTGTCGCTTCTGTAACCTTTGTTGTTGTCGTTGTTTGCATGCATTGGGGCCGTGATAACATGGGCGCGTGTGCATGGTTTTTTGGTCAACTTCGTCTTTAACTCCTCCCCCTTTAAACGCATACGTCCTCGGATGCGACGTAAAAGCGTTTTTGATTTGTAACTACGCTCACTTCTGCAGCTGGTTGTGCTTCCACAACTTCTCTGATTATCTGCTGTGTTTTAGCGAAGATCTTTCGTCTCATTGAGTACGCGATGATTCCGATCATCAACATAAACAATATTCCAGATAGCGTGAAATTGATTGTTGTTGTAACGTTGTTGTAGCTCTTCAGGGTTTCGAGCTTCAAGGTGTTGTTGATGTTAACCTCCTTTAGCATCTGCAATGAGAGTACCTCGTCGACTCTGTTTTTTGCTACAATTATTTGAAATAGGGGGGGGGGGGGGGGTGGCTTCTGCGAAGACTACCTCTTTTGCTTCATGCACCTCATCTTCTATGGCAACGTTCGAGTTTTGGAACTGGATTACAAATGTTCCTCTGAGTTCCATTTCTTCTTTGTCGATTCTCAGCTTTTCGTCGAAGTCGTTGAGTAGTATTGTTCCGCTGAAGAGTTCTTCATAATGCGGTAGATGTTGGCTATTGATCGTTTTGCAATTCGGAGCTTGGCTTTTCAGAAGTGGGGTTATGCATGTATCGTTACTTAAGTCTATTAGATTATTCTTATTACATATGGTTTTATCGTTATGAGATTCGCAAGAGTCTTTTATTGCATATGTTATTTAGCCACATTTCACAGTGTTTTCGTATTTTATTTCGTTTATTGTATTAAGTTTTTGAATGGGCTTTAATAATATAGCAGTACATATTTCGTTTGCAATTAAAGGTATATTAATTATGTATAGCAGGCTTTTGCCATTTGTTGCTATCTTTATTTGAACAAATTCTAATAGTTCTTCTGCATTTAAGAACATAACTTTTTCTCTTTCTAAAATTGTTTCTATTGTTTTGACTTCTAATCCAATATTATTGAGTTTATTGTATTAGTTTTTGCCCAATCTATGGCATGAACTATATTTGTTAGATCGACTTTAAAAACTTGAATCTTGAATTTAAGTAGCGAAATTTTTTCTTAAAGTTTTTATTTTCTTTAGCTATTTTAATTATCTCATTCGTGACTCCGCTTATGTCGTTAATTTTATTCTGCAATATTTTATTTATAACAACTTGTTTGTTGTTGTTTTCTAACTGCTCATTCATCTTAGTTACTAATATTTCTATGGCTGTTTTGGACTGCGGCTGAACCCATTTTTATTGGGATTAGCTGTGTGTCAGTAGTCTAGGATTGTTGACAACCCAAGGCATGTTGGTAGGAATAACCTGTAACGTAATATTAGGTTTTTATATTATTTTTATAGACTTTTCTGCCGGTTTTCGTGGTAATAATAGTGTTCCCGTTTTCTGCTACTATTTCTTTTCTGTATTTGGGTGTGAGTTTTGAACCTAGTCTTTTGTCTATTTTTACGCAAATGGTATATCCAATGTTATAGTTCTTTAATTGTTTCTTTTTCATATTGTGGTAATTAAGATCTTTTTCTTGTTTCTTTATGATTTTTTCTGTTATCTGCTGCCTTTGTAATTCTATTTGTTGGGGATCAATTATGTTTTGATTGCCAAAAAATATATCTATTAGTTTTCCTTTTACTGTGGAGTGTACTGATTGATTATACAGTTGCACTGTTTCGAAGATTAGGTCTTTGAAATTTACGATAGCCTCGTCTTTTTTTATACAACTCATGATTTCGATTAATGTTGAATGAAATCGCTCAGCCTGATCGTTACTGGTAGATGTATATGGCGGCGTCGTATATACTGTTGTCTCTAGCTGGTCTGGCAGCAGAAATTTAATAGATGACGCGTTCAGATCTTTTTCGTTATCCATGACAACTAATTTCGACCGAATGCTATCATGATTTCGCGTAAGGGGTGTTTTAAATCTTCAGCTGCCTTTGATTTAAGTGTTTTAGCTTGAGCATATTTTGAATATTTGTCGATGGCAGTGAGTGCTAGATTCTTCTGAGTTATGAACAAGTCGATATGGATTATCTGACCTGGGTACGAAGGTATTGGTGTTGTTTGGATTTCTCCACATGGTGGTCGTCTATCGTATTTGGTTTCTTTGCATGTTTCGCAATCTTTTGCAAATGCTTCTGTTTTCTTTTTAATATGCGGGAAAAAGAATCTACTTAAAATCTGTATCTTGTTTTCTATGGGGTTCCTAAGTGCTCTGGTGTGTTCTTTCGTCAAAATATTGTTCTATTCGTTTTCGTTCCCTTAGAACGTCTACAACTTGTTTTTGCGTATAGCGGACCTTATAAGAGCTGAAGTGTAAAGGGAATATATTTTGTATCTTACCCATAACCGCTTCTGATTTTGGGTCAAGTCGTTTCTTTAAAATTTGTATTCGATTTTTTTCTGAATAATGGTTTTGCCAAATTATATTTCTATGGTAAGATGGAAAAGGTATACTAAACTCGTATGATTGTTCGTTTGAGGTCCATAAAAAACTTGGTTCTTAAATACGTTGATTGGTACTTCCATAACAGGTATAAGGTTGCGCGAGGAATTCTCGTCACTGTGCACAGTGGCACTCGTGCTATTTATTTGTTGATCTATATTATTCCTAGACAACGCATCTGCTACTACATTAGATATTCCTGGTTTATACCTGAGCTCGTGGTTGAACTCCTCGAGGTAACTCTTCCACCTCTTGAGTTTACCATTATGATTTTTGTTACTATGAGCAAAGTTCAAGGCTGGTGGTCAGCAACTATGACTACTTTAACGGTACCGTATAGGTACATCCGCAAGCTCTGGAGGGCCCAAAATATGGCCAGCATTTCTTTTTCGTTTGCGGCATAATTTTCTTCGGCTTTCGAGCGAGTGCGCGACATGAAAGTAATCGGTCTGCCGTTCTGCTCGAGCACTGCCCCAATAGCGAAGTTCGAAGCATCGGTTGTCAATTGCAATTCTTTAGCAAAGTCGGGGTATGCCAGTATCACGTCTTTGGAGGCTAGTGTTCGTTTAATCTTGTCAAACGAGTCTAACGCTTCATTATCCAGAGTGAATTTATTCTATCTGAAATGTTCTTTGAAGATCTACCATTTTCTCCCCTGAGAAGGATAGTAAGGGGCTTTGCTAGTTTGGCGTAGTCCCGTATGAACCTGCGATAATAGCTCGATAAGCCCAGAAAAGATCGTAAGTCTTTCAGAGTTTTAGGTACAGGGAATGCCTCGATGACTTTCACTTTCTCGACGTTGGTTTTAATGCCATTTTTCGAAATAGTGAAGCCCAAGAAATCGACTTCTGTCTTAAAGAATTTGCATTTATCGATTTGGATTTTCTTAAAGGTTTGTAAGGTTGTGCAAATCATTTCCAGATGTTTAGCATGTTCATTCTCGGATTGACTAAAGACGATAATATCATCAATGTAAACGTAGCATATCTTGCCTACGCGATCCCTTAAAATGTCATCTAGAGCTCTTTGAAATATGGAAGGGGAGTTCTTTAGACCGAAGGGCAGTCTAGTGAATTCGAATTTCCCCCCGTTCACGGTGAAAGCCGTTTTCTCAATATCCCTTTAAATCCCTTTAAACCGCTCTTTAAATCGATGACTGAGAAATACTTATTTTCGCCCAATTGTGCGATTATTTCTCCGATTTCGTGTGTTGGGTATCGATCTGAAACAGTTACGACATTCAATTTTCTATAATCGATAACCATTCTGTACTTTTTTTCCCCAAAGGCATCAATCTTTTTTGGTACTACCCATATGGTTGCTTTGTATGGTGACCGTGAAGGTCTGATGATTCCGTCTCTCAGCAAATTCTGATCTTTTTTTTTATTTCTGCTTTTAATGATGCGGTTTACAATATACTGGAGTATCCCATGTAGTTCTTATTTCACCCTCTACCTTAGTAGTATATGTAAGTTTCATGTCAGGGTCGGAGAATACTTCCGCAATGGGTTTCCGTCAGTTGATCGATATATTGTTTCTGAGTTTCGGACATGTGATCTGTTCTTATTCTTATATTTTTAACTGCCTGTGTCTCTAGTTGTTTAATGTTAATTCTGTAATTTCCGTTTATAATTAGTATGTCTATGACAGAGTTCAGCTGTTTTAAGGTATCATTACCCAGAATGCCATGGAAAGTTTAGCGCGTTGGTAAAAGGAAGAATTTAAAGGGAAGGTCTTTTAAACCAAAAAGTTTAAGACGAGTATGATGGGTAACTTTCGTTTGCCCACCAACGGAATTGGCGAAAAAGGGTTGTTCGTTGAGTTTGGGGTTCTGAACTAACTCGGACTGAATATAGTTTTGATTGGATCCTCTGTCAATTAAAAATCTAAATGTCATGCCGTTCCCCGCTTTGCACTGAAAGTATGGTAACGAGGAACTATTTAGTCTAAAAAATAGACATCTGAGGCATCTGCCGCTAGGCAGACTAGGTAGTTCTGCAACCCCCTCTTGTTCTATAGTTTCGTAATATCCCTGTTCGTCCACACCGATGGGATAAGGTGATTTTACCTCACTCCCGTCTGCCGTTGGCTCCATATTGCCGGTAGCAATGTGAAATTGCCTTTGGTATTTCTGAGGGGGTCCTGTGTAGGCTGCGGCAGGTGGTCGTTTTCCTGCTAGATAATTATTCTGAGGCTTGTTCATATAATTTATATGTTTGGACCTAATAGATGGATTAATTTCCATGGGAATCGGTCGGGGTTCGGGTGTTTGAGCCTGTGGGCGCGGTGGCGCCGCGAAGTTCTGCCTATAAGGTGCGGCCTGTTGTGGTGCACCATATTGTTGCTGTATGGGATGGGGTACCTGATATTGGTACATTGGAGCAGGCCATGTGCCTTGTGGTTGGTTGTTTGCGTTCGATCGGACTTGCGGTTTATAGTACAACCTGGGGTCGAAGTTCTTTGCTTGACCAACCATGTTATTGAACACTGGTCTTTGCCCTTGTTGTCTTCTTACTATTTGATTTGGGACTTGTTTAGGTGGTAAGGGTGAAACCTGCTGTTTAAATTTCGGAATGAATGCGTTCCTATTCTCCTGATTTTCTACTAATCCACACAGATGAAGTGCGTGGCTCAAGTCTCTCGGTTCTTTAATAGCTAATAAGCGAGGTAAATCGCCATTAAGCCCACGTACAAAGGTATCCAAGGCTTTATCCCGATAATTTTTGGTTAAAGCTCTCACGGTTTCCGCTGATTCTTCTTGAGAGCTAATTTGGTTGAGTATCAGTGACAGCTGGTGGTAGATTGCCTGATAGAACTCATATATGGTCTTTCGACCTTGTACCAAGGAGAACTTTTGATATTCGAGCGTTTTCAGATCTCTCTTGTCAGCGTAGTGCGACGTCAGACACCTGGATATTGCCCTCCAGTTCATGGGAGTGTTATATGATTCTAGTACTACGTCGACTTCTTCGACTATTTTGTTTCCTATAGCTAGAGTAACTAAGTAGTATTTGTAAGTGCCCTCTTGGCCTTCGTATAAACTCATTCTGCGATCTACATTTTTTTCCAGGAGCTAAATATAGTTCTATCCCCGGAGAATTCCCTAATTAATCGCGTTATCTCTTGGACTTTCTCGTGTTTGCTTTCAGGTCCTGGCCTTGCGATTGGTATATCGGACAACATATCTACCCCGTCGGGGTTGTCCATAGCTTGTCTTATCAGATCTCCTCCCTCGAGAGTCTCTCGAATTAGACCTACTATAACATCCCTAAGTTCTGGGCTAGCAACAGGTGTGCTGCTAGCTGGTTGCTCGGCCCTCGCAGCATTGCTACGTGGTGGCTGGCGGTGGGACGCCAATTCGTCTTGCATCGTGTTCGGTTTTTAGTGTTTTAATGCGGACCACACAAACAATTCTTTACGGACCACTTATAGGGTATACTTCTGTGTATTAGTTTTTATGTAGTGTGATTGATCAATATACATTTTATCTTTAATTTATTTTCTACTGAGATTGAGATATTTAACATAGTAACGCAAAAAATGTAAAATGTGTATACAATACTTAATTTAAAAGAGGGGTAAAATGTTAGAGTTATTTTCACCGATTTTGAAAAAAGGAGTTCGAATTAAATAGTTATTTAAAATCTCTAAAGTTTTCCGTAAAATTTAAATTGTATCCTTAAATGTAATATGTTCACTTATATTATATTATTGTTAAATTTATCTAAAATTCTTTCAAAGTGATTTATTAAATTTTTTCCTTAGAGATATTTTTTTTTCGTTATTCGATGTAATATGTTCACTTTTATGTTATTTTAGGTTTTAAAAACTTTTTTGCTTGTTTCTTTCTTTTTTTAAATATTCATTTCACTTAAATTATACGCTTACATTATAATTAACATTCGGGCGAATCTCCTACGATGGTCCTTCAGAGTTGATCCTTTTTGTCCTGCGACAACGGCAGTATAGCAGGTGACTGGGGCTCCTTAGTGACACTTTAAACGTGGTTCTCTGCGGACGGATACAATAGAGAGTCGGCATTACGACCGGTGATAATTTAGTTAAACGCGGTAAAGACTATTGTTGTCTTTACTGAATCGCACTCGCGTTGTGGCTCGCTTCGAGGCACCTTATCGAATCAATTTAATAATTCTACGCGGCGTAGCTGTTAGCTTTGTTGTTCTCGTCGTTTCCGTTGTAGCTTAGCTAAGGTGTCCTGTTTCATGGTGCGCTCCCATGAATGGGCTGTTTTGTGGAATCCGCCGACGCAGCGCACGTGGCAAAGGTGCATGCATTGGGGCCGTGATAACATGGGCGCGTGTGCATGCTTTTTTGGTCAACTTCGTCTTTAACTAATATAACTCATTGCTTTCTAAAATTCTAAATGCTAGTATGGCTCAAACTCTCAAAGAGCGGCGTAACTTTTTATACCCTGAACCCATTAAAAATGGGTAAGAAGGGTATAATGTTTTTGTGCAGATGTATGTAACAGGCAGAAGGAAGCATCTCCGACCCCATAAAGTATATATATTCTTGATCAGCATCAATAGCCGAGTCGATCTAGCCATGTCCTTCTGTCTGTCGGTCCGTCTGTCCGTATGTATGAACGCAACGATCTACGAACCTATAAGAGCTAGAGACATTGAAATTTTAACTGTAGGTCCTCCTGGTGCCCGCGCAGATCGAGTTTGTTTCCGATATTCGATAACTTGCCCGGGTTATAAGTAATCGATAAAAATCGATATCGAAATACTGTTTTTTGAGCAATTTCGGCAAATAATATGAGCTAGAGTCACCAAACTTGACATGTAGCTTCTAGAATAGTATATATATAAAGTATCTTTCATTTTATTCTTATCGCCACCTCCTCGCTTCCACGACAAAGTTGTAAATCAAGTTAATTATCCAACTTGTATTGCCCATCAATTTAAGCCACAATTTATATGCAATTGACTTTTTGAGAATACACAAATATTCTATATTCTATTTTACAATAAGATGTACTGTCGAAAATTTCATTAAGATCGGTTAAGAAACACAAGAGTTATGTGCGCACGTGTTAGCAGCAGCTATCGCAAATTCCAAGAATTTCTGTATACATGTGCACACAAACATTCATGCGTACTTTGAATTCTATCAACACCATTGGAATTGCGATTGTATGTATTTTCGTTGCTGCTATTTTAATTGGTTTTTTTCTCATTAAAACTCATATATTGGTGTGGCTCTTGAGTAGAGGCGGCGGCAAGTGGTGCGGTTAGTTTCAAGTTCGAACCCTGCCAAGGGAGCATTTTATTTTTTTATTTTAATTTTTCTTTATTACTACTAAAGCAAACGAGCGCGTAGCGCGAGCTGCATTGGTGTTGGAAAAGAGGGTACAGGGTATCCCCTAGTCGGGAGCTCCCGACTAGAACCTCTTACTTGTTTTTTATAAATTATGTTTTTAAATATGTTATTATAATTTTCATTAAATAGGTAAACATGTAAAAAAAATGCGTTTTTTTTAGCAATATCATGATAATATCATCGCGTTGTACGACCTGTTTCTGATTGGTGCTTATGTATATGTAGTATGTCTGAATGTGTATTTGGTAATGTATATAAATGCGAATGTATTTTCATTAAATTCATATTAATGTGAATCGTACGTTTAAGTAATCGATGTTCATTTCCTAATACCATAAAACCTGTGTAAAATTATGAGTAAGTTGGTGAATGTAATTGGTAGTAAGTTTGGAAGTGTGTTAAGAGAATAATCTCTTTGTCGTTCTTGGATGTTGCTGGCCACCAGACGAGTGATCCGTTCATGAGAATAATACGGCTGTGTAAAGCGATAATATGATGTTAGGGTGTCTTTGCCAAAGAGTTTTCTGGTAGAGTAGTGCATGCTTTAAGTATTTCCTCCTATAATTATATATCTTCTAGTTAAGTCTTCAGTCCAATGTCGCTTCGATATATTTCAGACGCTAGGTGGGATTCCTATTCGAAAAAAGCATTTACGGTCATTACATTGCCTATTATGTCTGGAAAAAGACCTGAAAGTTCTAGAATGTCGTTTTTAGCAGCCAGAGTAGAGATGGCAGTACTGAGATTTTCCTTTATTCATGGATTATAATCGGTCTTGTCCCGAGCATAGGGGTGGTTTTTATTCTTCTACTTGTGAGTTGTTGTGTTTATTTGTTATCCATTCAATGTCTATTTCTTTTTATATACGAAAAGATTTATGTCTATTTTAGAACATACCACATCTTCTGGCTCCTCTGTCGCAGTATTATGTGCTGCGTTTCTTTAGAGTGCATTCAAGAAAAGTATGTAATCACTAGCAGCTCTACAGATTGTTTCAATGAACTTAGCTACTTTGTGTTTTTACGTTGTATGTTTTCCCAATAGGTCGTCCAAAATAGTATATTTTCTTTATTTACTGTCTTAAGGAATTTTTCCAGTCTTTTAAGGTAAGTGAGTTCGCTGTTCTACCGTGATGAGTATGCTATCCGTAATTGTGAGTGGTAAATTAAGGTTTTAAATTGGACAAGATCGCGCCTAGTCGTCGATGAAGAGGTCCATCAAAAGCTTGTTGACGTACTCTAGCTCTTCTTGAAGCTCATCTTGCTGGTACCGAAAGACTTTGGACTTTATAAAGCCGTAACTAACCTTGTTGGTAGAGGCCTCTAGTTATGGGATGGAATGCTCATTGGTCACAAGCAAGGTTAACTTGACTCTTGACAATTTTCGTCTTAGAAAACGCCCAGTCGTTCATCTGGATTTCTGTGCTTATTATACACAATTACAAGACTTCATCGATGTCTTTTATTTCATAAAAACCGCTTTACTCGATCAGTCGACTATGGCATCCCCTATAACAACGGCTGTCTTGAACAGTGGGCTTCTTATATACTTTGGCTGGGGTCTTGATAGTGGTATTAAAAAATGGAATTAGTGATTAGAGGGACACTGGGATGTTGCCGATCTAATTAGGCGTACACTGTAAGCTTTATCATATAGTGGAATCCATATAAGAGTCCAATTGTTATTTATATCACGAACATATTTGAAATTGCATTACTTTATTGTTCTGGTTGTTGTTTAAAGAATCAAAAACTATTTAGAAATTTCAGAATTTTGTGTCAATTTAAATTTTTTAAGTAATCTTTCAAACTTTTTTACAGGTTCAAAGTGAAGCTTACACCTGGTACCGGAAAACGTGGGAAAGCGGCTAAATTAGCACTTAGTATTTTTTCAAAAGACAAAGCCTGTAATAGCCGAGAAAAAGATTTGCTGAAGAGTATTAAAGATGAAGCTCTTGCACGAAACATCCCAGGAAAAGTAAAAATTTCTGCACCTTTGTTACAAAAGTTACGAAAGTAAATATTGATGACAAGAAATAATAATCCCTTATTCGAAATTATAAGTAACCTATATACTTATAAAAAATAATAAAAAAAATAATGTATATAACATTATAATTGTTTGCATTTTGACGAAAATACTAGTGTTAACGGAATAAAACGAAATAAAAGCTTATGAGTCAATTTTTCCGCATGCAAAATGGCATACATATGTCATATAATTATTAAAATTGAATTTATGTTTAGATTAGTGATTGGTTCGGGACGGATGGCTGGATGGAAAAGGAAAGGAAATCCGGAAAATTCTGAGGTTTGCTGTGGGGAACTATTTTGCTTAAAATAAAAAAATATTGTTGCTACCAATAAAAACAAACTTATTTACGAATATTTAATTTTTTTAATTAGTACAAATAAATACAAGGTAGCACAAACGTACGCCCAAAACAAAAATGTATTTTGCCAGTAGAACAATTTACACAAGCTCAAAGTGGTGATGCACAAATACAAACGTAAGGATGCGTGCATGCTCGACCGTCTGGTCTGTTTTATTTTAGAATTGTTATGAGTCGAAGATTAATTACCCTTGCAGAAGTACGTCTTATAGGTTTTTTTATTTTAAGCAAAACAAGTCCCCACAGCAAGCAATAAAATTAAAATAAAAAATATAATTATTCCATTTATGCTTTTATTAAATAAAAATAAATCAGATTCTTCTTCTAATGCCTGACTGGATGAAGATAGAGCATTTTAATAGGTTTGCCTTTTGCTACTGCAGACACAAAAGGGTCTACAAAAAAACCGAAGGCAGCGCCAAGACATTGAACACAAAATCTCTGGCTCGCGACAAACGCCGTGGTCTACTTGTGAGCACATCCACACAACACATACGTGTATATGTTTGCAGATCGGGGATTTTTAAAAAATATACAGGGAGAATCAGACGGACACAAGTGCACAAAACAATGAGTGAGAACGAGGCACACTCAGCACATGCATACACTTATATGTCTCTGGGCTTTAGGGAATGCAAAAGTAACATACGTATATTATGACAAAACATCCCCCAACGGCGTTGTTCACTACTACTTGCCACTCTCAAGTTTTTTTTCTCTCTGGGCATAACAAAATTGTCGCAAGCCTTCATGGAAATCAATCGTATTAAGATTTCTTGATTCGATTTTCTCTCATTTTAAACCCTCTATAAATTGTATGCTTAGTGGTACCCCTAACCATACAACATATAGATGAGACATCTAGTACAAATGTATATGGACATTCATCTTTTTGACAACTGGTCCAAGTCGACTTAGTTTTTGTTCGGGTCCGAGACTCGTTCACTTGCTCAGAGAGCAAGAGAGTAAGAATTACATATGACTTGCGTGGCAGAACGGCATCGCTGTTTTTATTTCACTCTCACTACAGGAAACTGCTTTGGCTTACTCTCAGTGCTCTAAATGCTCTCATGTCTAGGGATCGTTTAAATGTATGTGGTCGCAAAAGCAACAATGCGCACAAATTCAATTTTTCCCAAATGTCGGACGCATTTCTTACCTTTTGAAGGGACGTTATTGTTGGTAAGGGTACCTAAGCGTTGACATGTGCGCTTTTAAAATGTTTTAGACTTGCCATGCACGCACACTTGTACATATTGTATATGAATAGAAGCCTTTATGCGACTGTGTGCCTGTTGTCCGATGCAAATTTGACAAGATTTGAAGTTTTTGGGATTTCTGAATTTCGAGCTCTACATACACACAAATGTGTGTCACACATTTTGGTGACCCCGACGTGAACTTTATTATTTTGTTTGTTTACTACGTACATAGATAAGCCTTTGTCCAAGTGCTGCGATCATCAACAAAATATAATTTGTGTTAACAAGTGACTGTACTATGCATTTCGCTTGCTTGCGCAGCTGCATACAGTTGATTATTATAGTACATAAAGGCGCTAGCAAAATCTCCGTTAATCGTTGTGCGTCCTAACGTTGGCGATTGAATACAAAAACTTTTGCTCCGATTTTTATTGTAGTTCGGTGGTATGATCCTTTTTTTTACGTTACTTTAATTTTTTGGCTACTACCACGTCCCCGCTACTACCAATTTATATTGCTCATTTATATAAACCACAATTTTAATGCGATTGACTTTTGAGATTATCAAATATTCTATAGCACAATAAAATCTACTTTTGAAATTTTCATCAAGATCGTTTAAGAAACACAGAAGTTATTAAAGCAAACGTGTTTTTGCTGGCCTCGTACTTGCGGCAGCTGGGGCAAATTGTAAGGATTTCTGTATACATATACAAATTATATTACTCTGCCTGTCCCGCGACGAACGTTGCTGATGTAGCTTCACTGTAGCGGCGTCTATGGCTGCTCTCTTCGAAATTGTAACCTGTCCGAAGATTAGCATGGGAATTAATTTCCTATTACCAGCCTTGTGGCTCAGTAATTCAGTAATTAAATTCAAATAGATTTAACGACAAAGTTTCGGAGCAAGTATAATAATTATTACTTGACGTACAAGGTGCTCATACAAGACTAAACGTATAATATATATTACTTGACGTATAAAGTGCTCATACAAGACTAAACTTAAGAACAAGAAGCCATAGCGGCTGGTGCATAAAAAAAATTATATGGAGCTTTTGCTACAACAGTCGGCAAGCCGTCTATGCATAAGCGATAACGCTGCCTTTGCGACACAGGCAAGGGCTAAGCTTACCGACGCTGCCCATTTTATTGAGAGCACTGGCCACCAAGAATCCGCTGTGTCGGCACTCGTCAACTACTCCCCCTTTTGAAGCATGGGTTTCCCCGGCTATCATAAAGCTTTCGACGACCTTCTGAATCTCCTTCGAAGCTCGCTTCCTCCTAAATCGTTCAACGAGGAAGATGAGGGCACTGAACACAAGGCTGAGTCCAAGTCCCGCAGCGCACCACGTCTTGGGCGATCCCACGGCGTCCATCCTTTCTTGCAAGCCTCGGATGGTATTAAGGATTTCAAAATTCATCCTGTGCAGGAGTGGCAAAGTAAGGATCGGATCGTGGCTTATGATGTTGAGTAAAGGGGAAGCCGCAATATCCAGCATCTTACTTAAGGCCTCGCGCTGGTAGATGTACTTGACGCTGTTGACATGGCCGAACGCTCGAATGTTATCAGATCAGAGCCGTTTATTGATACTTCCGTCCCTTCGTCTGTACTGACCTTTACAGGGCTATCATTTGCCACTATGATACCATCATCTATAACAGTGATTGGTTTTAAGTGGCTCGGTTGAGAGCGACAGTGTGCCGTCCCACAAGCGCAAGTGTCGTGATGAGACAATTTGCAGATTGATGCGTAGATGGTTGCATCACAGTTGGTGACTGATAGAATTTCGTTGTTGCACTCGGCTACGATGTCGTCCTGTAGCTGAAGTACATCGGGTCCATGTGACACATGCAAAATGGTAACTTTTCTACAGACGGACTTTATCTTCGGATAATTGATTATAATATGAACAATACTTTCTGATTGGAGGACCTTTATAGAAGAGGCCTCCAATAGCCTAACTATGGGTATCTCTGTGGGGTGCTCAGGCAAAACGGCTTCAAAGTCATTGTAATCTAGGATCGTAGGATTTATAATGCTGGACTTCGCAAGTGTTATAGTAAGCTTCAGGTTCTGAATCTCAATTATTAGCCTTCTGTTTCTTGCGATCAGCGCTTCATAGAGATGTGGAGTGTCAAACTACTCGCTCTCTTTTGCCTTTACTATTTTGTTTACTGTATCCGTAAGCACGTTTATTTGTTTCTGGATTTCCGTATTTATCACTACCTGCATATCATTTGACTCGATCAATTTTGATTTCGTCATCCTTATCATATCTAAATCTTTGGCATCTGGTGTGCCAAGGTGGTACCTAGAGTGCCGTACCCAGAAAATCTAAAGTCCTGGAAATTCTGCGATGCACTCTTAAAACGGACAACAGACTCCTAGCATGGTATAAATCCACATCTAGTAATTTACGCATGTGGGATTGCGGAAAAGTGTCGGACAGTTTGCCTGTTTCGTCTATTATTGCATCGCACTCCGTTAGATTACTACAATGTCTAACGTAGCCTCTCTGCTCCCATACTAGTACATTACCATCAACTAGTGTGGGAATTTCTAGTTCTTTTTGTTGAATAGGTTCACTCGTTCATTTTCTGGTCGTGAACTAAATCGGTCATTTAGTTCACTCTAAATCGGTCATTTAGTTCACTCGTTCAGTTATTCAGTCGGTCATGAACGATGAATTCTACTCAGCTATTCATTCGGTCATGAGCTATTCGTTTAGTTCAGTCATGCAGTCGATCATGAACGATTCGTTGTTCTTAGTATTCAGTTGCACGCGAACTATATTTTCTGTTTAATTATTTTTCATGTGTTCAGTTTCAAACAAGTGAGAGGTTCTAGTCGGGAGCTCCCGACTAGGGGATACCCTGAGCCCTCTTATTCCAACCCCAAATGCAGCTTGCACTACGCGCTCGTTTTCTTTAGTAGTAACAAAGATAAATTAAAAAAAAAAATAAAAGTTCCCTTGGCAGGGATTGAACTTGCAACTGACCGCATTACTTGCTACACCAGCAAAAAATAAAATAAAATTAGTCTTCTCGATAGGGTTCGAACTCGATTCATTCTTTTGAGATGTTCAGTTGTTAATGAACAAAATAGGAAACGGGATTTTAAGCTCACTTTTAAATTGGTGAGCTGTAAATATCTATTAACAATGGTATAGTATAGTAAGTAAAAAGTATAACATATTTTTATACCCTGAACCCATTGAAAATGGGTAAAAGGGGAATATTGTATTTGTGCAAATGTATGTAACAGGAAGAAGGGAGCATCTCCGACCCTATAAAGTATATATATTCTTGATCAGTATCAATAGCGAACTCGATCTAGCCACGTCCGTCTGTCTGTCCGTCCGTACGTCCGTCCGTCCGTCCGTACGTATGTATGAACGCAAGGATATCAGAACCTATAAGAGCTAGAGACTTGAAATTTTAGCTGTAGGTCCTCCTAGTCCCCGCGCAGATCGAGTTTGTTTCCGATATTCGATAACTTGCCCCGTTTCCAAGCAATCGATATCGAAATCCTATTTTTTGAGCAAATTGGGTAAATAATAAGAGCTATAGTCACCAAACTTGATATGTTGCTTCTAGATTAGTGTATATCGCCATCTCCCTGATACCACCGAAAAGCTATAAATCAAGTTAATAACCAAACTTGTATTGCCCCTAATTAAGCCACACAAGCGCGAGCTGCATTTGATGTCGGAAGAAGAGGGTTCAGGGTATCCCCTAGTCGGGAGCTCCCGACTAGAACCTCTTACTTGTTATCTTTGTGTTGTGACAGTACCGCACCGATACCATATACAGAAGCATCCGTCGTTATATCGAATGGTTTTCAGTAATCAGGATAACTGGGTATGATGTCTTCTGAAGGTAAAATATTTTTCAGCCTCTCTTTTTAGACTTATGCTTGCTTACGGAGCCATTTTCGCCTTTTAGCAGATTTGTTATTGGCTTTGCAACTGCAGCGAAATCTTTGACGAAACATCTGTAGTATCTAGCTAAGCCTAAAAATGACCTCAGGTCGAACAATGTTTTTGGCTCCGGGTACTCTTAGATGGCTTTTACCTTTTCAGGGTCAGTTTTTGCACCGCCCCTGACTACTATGAAGCCAAAGTACTCAGTACTTTGGCGACTTTCATGTTAGCCTCACAGAGACTGTTCGCAGCAGAACGCCCTCTGAATAATATTATATCTGAATTACAATATATCTTTACATCTCAAATCACGATATTGAAGTCACATACTATTATTTTTAAACCACCATAAAATACCATTGTAAATTGCTCACCACTAATCTATCGATAGTTATTGTTGAAAGTTCGAGAAGTAAATCACGCATTACAAGCAGTCTAAAGGCTCCTTTGATTTTTATTAAAATTTATAAAACATAAAAGGGGGCCGAAGTGGGGTGCAAACTAGCATCTCCTCAAAACATTGGTGACCCCGACGTGATTTTTATTTCTTGCTTCTCGTCTTGCCGCAAATCTCACTTTCGTTGTTCATCGCTCTTTTGCTGCTGCAGCATAGGCACTAAACTCAAGTGCAGACATATGTACATATGTATTTACATATTTCGGACACCGGCTCGAGTGCGCGCTTCTCTCTAACGATCTTATCGCGTTATTTAGCAGATCGGCTATTATAACCAAGCTGTTTGGTGCATATCAGTGCCAAGCACAACCCTTTGCTTAGAAAAGAAGCCGTCGAGCAGATACCTACATACTTACATACATACATATGAATGTGAATGCAAGTGCCGCTACAATTGATCTCGATACATACACATACACAAGCCGCTGCACACATAAAACGGTAATCGCATTCTCGCATTGCTCACTCTGTGACATTCGCAGTGGTCAAGGGCAAAGCTCTTCTCCATCAGTGGACTTTGGTGACAGGCCGGAGTACAGTGAGCACTCAACAAAACGTACCAACCGAACATTACCTCGCCAACAACAGAATGGAAAATTCGACAATTGAAATGCGCTTCTGTTCAACGCCAACTATTAGCAATGAACGAATTCTTCAGCGCTGGTGAGATGATCAGCTTTGACGAGGCCGATCTGATGGTGCGTATAGAATCTGCGGAGAGCTTGAAGGCCGAGTTTGATATCAGCCAGTCAAGGCTAGAAAAATTAGATTTGCTCGAGCTTTCAACGGATGCAAGCTCAGACTTCGAGAAGGTTTACTGGAAGATCAAATCCACTCTCGCTCGTCAAATGGATGTAGTCACTAAGGGACGTATGATTGACGCTAATTCAACAACTATCCCACGCTTTGCTGAAAGTACGCACACATTTGCTCACTTGTTCAACCGTAAGTCTCGCCTACCGGAATTGCAGCTGCCCAGGTTCAGCGGCTCCTACGAGGATTGGCCGGATTTTTACGCCATGTACAAGACTGTCATGGGCAGCAATGAGGACCTGAGTAAGATTGAGAAATTACTACATTTACGTGCGTGCTTGGATGGTACTGCTCTCAACACAATCAAATCGTTAGAGCCTGTCGACGTGAATTACGACAAGGCGTTGGAGTTACTCATAAAGCGTTTTGATAATAAGTTGCTACATTTTCAGGGCCACGTGCGGGCTATAGTCGGGCTGCCAGGTGTTGAAAAGGGATCAGCAGAGGCGTTGCGTGAGTTGAGTGACAAAATTAACTCGCATCTTCGGGCGCTTAGCACCATGTCAACAACTGAGGAGCTGGCTGACGGATTACTCATACACACAATATCGCACAAGCTCGATCACCACACCCAGGAAAAGTGGCAGGAAGCGCTTGCAACGGATAAGCTACCCAGGTGGACGGATATGTCGGCGTTCTTAGAGAAGAGATGCCGCATGATGGAAAACTTGAAAGGCGCTACGGCACCTACGCCTAGCCACCAGGTTACCAGAAATGTACAAAAATTGAATCGTAACACATTCATTGCATCCTCATCTAACAATTACCAGCAAAATTGTAATTTTTGCGACTCAAAAGAGCCTTTTCTTGTTAAATGCCCGTTGTTTTTTAATCTGTCCCCAAGTTTGCGCAACAAGGAGGCCAAGCGATTGCATCTTTGCCCAAACTGCTTGCGCAAAGGCCATGGCTTGCAGCAATGTCGCTCAGGTCACTGCAGGCATTGTCAACAAAAACATCATTCGTTGCTGCACATGAGCCCCATCACAACTCAATCATCTGCCCTGTGTACACCAAGCTTGCAGGCTGCAACCACGATCCAGCCTCACGCATCATCTTCAAGTAATCCACCATCTTCAACTCTCGTCAGCACTGCTCTTGAATTCGCACCTGTAGCCACGAATGCCCAGCCTGTAGACTATGTGGTGCTTCCAACCGCCATCTTATAGGCCAAGAGCCACTCAGGTGTATTCATACCCTGCCGTGCATTACTGGATTCTGGATCACAACTCAACCTTATCACTGCTCGTCTAGTAAAGCAGCTCCAACTCAAAACTCATCATGCTGCCGTATCAATATCTGGTATAGGCGAATCAACCCTATCTTCTAACATGTCCTCTGACATATCAGCGCAGTCACGTGATAGGAGCTTCAGCACATCATTTTCAGCAGTCGTTACTCGCAGTATAACGGATTATCAGCCCCACTTTGGGTTAGACATCTCTGGGTGGAATATCCCCAAAAACATCTCGCTCGCGGATCCAACGTTTTTCAAATCTCAAAGAATAGATTTATTACTTGGTGCCGGACTATTTTTCGATCTCATTTGCATCGGCCAAATTCGAATGGCGGATAACCTACCAACGCTCCAAAAGACCAAGCTCGGATGGATTGCGTCTGGCGGACTCTCTCGCGTACATAACAAACACACATCCCTTTCAGCACTTTACAAGGAACCTAATCCATGGGAGGATCCACTGTCGGATATTGTAAAACGATTCTGGGAAGTCGACAATTGCTGCGGTACAACCCCTGCGCTCTCTGATGAAGACGCACTATGTGAGCAGCTATTTCTCCAAGGCTATACGCGACTAAAGTCAGGGCAGTATTCAGTTAGGCTTCCAGCAAAGCTCAGCTTCGACACGCTAGGAGACTCATATCAACGTGCTCTACGACGTTTCAAGTCGCTCGAAAACAAATTGCAGCAGCTTGTCCCACAATTCTATTTACCCCACCACTGCGTAGAAAAGCCAGATTGCTCAACCACCAAATTGCGCGTCGTTTTTGATGGATCAGCCAAATCCACATCAGGCGCATCTCTGAATGATCTTTTGCATACAGGCCCAGCAATTCAACCCAAATTATTCAACATTCTAATTCAGTTTCGTTTTTTAAAGGTTGCCATGTGCGGTGACATCTGTAAGATGTACCGCTGTGTCCGAATAACGCATCCAGATCAATTTCTGCAATGCATCTTATGGCGTGATTGGAGGATTGTGGGAGGCCGCTGTCAAGTCAGCAAAATATAATTTTTACCGCGTCGTTGGAAATTCTCTTCTCTCATTCCACGAATTCCGAACTCTCATCTGTCAAATATCCGCAATGCTGAACTCAAGACCGCTTTGCTCTATTACAGAAAACCCGAATGACTTGGAGATACTCACGCCTGGGCACTTCATCTGGGGCAAAGCCAATGCCACTATCGACGAGCCAGACATAACTCACCTAAGCATAGGTCGCCTCAGCCGTTGGCAGCGAATATGTCACATGCAGCAATCATTTTGGAAGAAGTGGAGTACATCGTATTTGTCGTTGCTCCAAGAGCGCGGGAAATGGCGATCGTCCAAGCAAAATCTTCAGGCCGGCAGCATCGTGCTGCTCAAGGAGGACAATGCACCACCACTCAGGTGGCCGCTTGGTCGAGTCGACAGCGTCATCACGGGTGACGACGGCATTGTGAGAGTAGCAGTCATTCGTACACAAAATGGTCTGGTCAAGAGAGCCATTGCCAAAATCGCCGTTCTGCCAATCGAGACCACATCGGTTGAAAGCTTGTATCTTCCAACGGGGGGAGCATGTTCGCAGCAGAACGCCCTCTGAATAATATTATATCTGAATTACAATATATCTTTACTTCTCAAATCACGATATTGAAGTCACATACTATTATTTTTAAACCACCATAAAATACCATTGTAAATTGCTCACCACTAATCTATCGATAGTTATTGTTGAAAGTTCGAGAAGTAAATCACGCATTACAAGCAGTCTAAAGACTCCTTTGATTTTTATTAAAATTTATAAAACATAAAAGGGGGCCGAAGTGGGGTGCAAACTAGCATCTCCTCAAAACAGAGACTCTTTAAAACCCAGTCTTTATGACCTACGTGCTATTTCTCGTTTTTAGAGAAGATTATGACGTCATCGACGTGAACATAACATGTCTTGCCGATTTGTCTCTCTGAAAAATGCTTCCCACGTTTTTCAATCCAAACGGTAATCGACAGAATTCCTACTGTTTAACTTCCTAAAATCAATGACGGGCCTGATGATACCATTTCGTAGCTCAATGATTTATTTTTTGACGAAATCGGCTACTCCCATGGGGTGCGGGTATAATTTGAAATATACCAGGTTGTCATCAATCGTTTCGAAGTATTAAACGGCAATGCCTCGTTAGAGGTCGAAAAAACCTTTGCCCCGTTAGGGATCATTTGCATAAATTCCGCTCTTACTGATACTGGTACTACGATATCGTTCACGTTAGTGAAGTTTACACTGTTGCAATAGTAGTGCTGCTGCTTTTCGGATGCAGTTCCATACTTTATTGCACCACTCTCGGCACCTAGGGTCGCTCAAGCCTGCGCTAGTAAGTCGAATCCTATAATGCCGTCAAATGGAGTTAACAAGTCTAGTAAGAAAAAGGTAGCAGTTGTTCCAAAAACCATGTATGTGTAGAAAGGGGAATCGACCGGCCATACATTCTTCAACTCCTTTATGGGTCTTATGTAGTTCTTGGACGTCCCAGTCTCGATTAAAATTTTTAGTTTTCTCCCAGCTAGCTGTCGTTCAATGAACGGTAGCCGGGAGCGTTTCCTTAAAAAATGTAGTAGGCCATTGCCACATTATGATTCTGATCCTGATCCTTGTCTGCAGCCTGAACGTTGACGAGGAAGGGTCGACGTCCATAGGCTCTGTCACTGCGTTGTCTTGTTATTCTGGTTCCGACTAGGATTGTGCTGTTGTTGTTTGGTCTATCTCCTAACATAGTGAGGATTTTTATCTGATCGCTCAGTTTCCTGCCTTTCTCGATTTTTGTTTTTGTTTTGTGATTGTGAGCTTTTTCATCTAATGCTTTCGCATACGAGACCGTAAATGCGTTCCTTTTCATGCTCGCCTCACAATCTGGTAGAAACTTCACCTGCCCGTGTTTTTGCAATGGCCGACTATAAGCACATAATCGGAAACCCAGAATCAGATGCCACAAAACACACGTACTGGCACAATGAAACAAATAAATTTTTATGACTTAGAAGACGATTATATGCAAAACCCACTTTTCTTAGCTTATGTTTAAGATGTTGGTGAGTTTCTCTTAAACGTTGGTCGCCAATTATGTTACACTGCCAGTTCCGCGACGAACGTTGCTGATGTAGCTTTAGTCCAGCGGCGTCTATGGCTGTTCTCTTCGAAATTGTAACCTGTCCGAAGATTAGGATGGGACTTAACTTCCTATTACCAGCCTTGTGGCTCAGTAATTCAGTAATTAAATCCAAATAGATTTAACGACAAAATGTCGGAGCAAGTATAATAGTCACAGCGGCTGGTGCATATAAATAATTATATGGAGCTTTTGCAACAACAGTCGGCAAGCCGATAACGCTGCCTTTGCGACACCGGCAAGGGCTCAGGTTACCTACGCTGCCCATTTTAATGAGAGCGGTGGCCACCAAGAATCCGCTGTGCCAGCATCATGCGCGCAACTGTTGGCCATTGTTTTGCTTGACAACAAAGTGTCAACCTGTTGCGCGCGAGGGGCCCTCGTTAACTTACACACACACATTCATACGCGTCTTTATTGAGTTCTTTCAACAGCATTGCAATTGCGATTGTATTCTTTTCTGTGCTGCTTTTTTATCCGTTCTTTTCCCATTGCAATAATTGGGTTTTTATTCAGTTTTCGATTTGACTAAAAATGTTTTAAATTTTGTTCGGCCCGATAATTTACCGAATTTTAAATTTTTGTTCGGTGCGATTCTATTTATTAACCTTTTACCTTTTATCCCATTTATTTTGACTACACCAAATTTTCAAAAAAAAAGTTCTGCGCACATTACGCCCGCCGTTAACCGCAATCAAAGTCGTACTCTCTTTAATCTGAACAGCAACGTGAATTTTGACACGCGCATACATTTAAATTCTTCGTCACCGTTGCTGCCCATCTGTATGTCGGTCAAGGTCATTACAAAGGGCAACCGGTACGCCCCCCCCTCTCTCTCTCTCTCTCTCTGAGCGAATCAGACGGGCAATCGCCAATGCTTTGCCACAATCTCCTCGCTAAACGTGTGGGTGGCTTTGCCACCATCCCGTTATTTGGGCACTTCTGTGTGTTTGCCAACCAACCGATACTTAGACTACCTAATAAATAAATATCGACGCTGCCGATAATACCAAAAGTAACACATGTTATTATATCCAAGCCATAACTTAATATCATCGGCATAGGGAGAGGAAATGCCGGCGGGAATTCATTGATGAAAAGATTAAAGCGATTACTACCTTGATAATTACTCTGATATAAAGTTATGAACATTGACAAGTAAAGCATAAATTATGTTTTAGCAAGGAGTTTTAGCTGAGGTGTCCACGCAGCAGTATCCAAATTAAATATTTGTTGAATTAATTTTTAGTTGTTCACAAAGAAAAAAGCAAAAAAAATTTAAAAAAAATAACTAAAATTCTACTGAGAACTTTTAATAAATATGGGTGTTAACAGTTAGAACTAAAATTCTTAGTCTTTTTACACACAGCACATCACACTTGACTGTTTCGCTTTCTCCTCCTCTTAGAGCGAATCGGGCTGCAACCGCTCATCCTCTCTCCCTATTCCACTACTCAGAGATTTCAGTGGATCGAAATTTGGCGTTGCACCACCTCTCGGTAGTTGATGTAACTGATATAACCTACCGATGGAATAAATAAATAGATCCCCGCTGCCGTTAATACAAGAAATGCAAAAACGCAAATAATTCTAAACAAAACGAAAAACAGAATATGTTAACAAGCAATATTTCCTTTTTTTTTTCTACTTAACAAGCTATCTGCGCGGACAACTTACGCTCAATATAAACGCTGATACTGCCGCCGTCAGTGCCCAACGTATAAGTGAACGAAATGGTTTTTTTAGTCGTTGACCCTTCGCATAAAACACGTCTAAGAAACTGCCTTAAAGGTCTTCTAACTTTTATGTATTAGTGCCAACAGATTGTACGACGTGAATCTTTATGAACTTGTTGGCGAACTCTGCCATTAAGATTTTGCCGAAATTACTAAGAACGAAGTTTCATCTCTAAATCTTCTGCCTTGGCTGTGGGTGAAATTGGTGCCCCGTTGTTTGGTTGGTGACTTTGTACATGGTGTATAGGGGCTGCTTTATTTCGTCTCGGAAAACGGCCAATCAGTCTTTTGCGTAGAGGTAAGAAACGTTGTGATCCGAGAGTGATTCCAAGACGGGATTCTATTATACATCAAATATGTCCTTATTGCAGACAACACCGTTCGGTTCACGCGTTCGGCAGCGGTGCTCTGAGATAAATACGCGGTCGTGCGCAAATAAGTAATGCCAACTCCTCTACTCGACAGCCATAACAACAATTCGTTTTCGAGCAGAAAAGCATATACACACTCCACAGAGAACAATACAATCGCAATTCCAATGCTGTTTATACAATTTTAGAGACTTGAAATTTGGAATGTAGGTCCTCCTGGTGCCCGCGCAGTACTAGTTTGTTTCCGATAATCGATAACTTGCCTAGTTTCCAAGCATTCGATAAGACTCTAAGTCGTATAGGCTCTGAGATTTTTCCGCTCATACATTTGGACGGACAGACGGACAGACAGACGGACATGGCTAGATCGACTTGGCTATTAATGTTGATTAAGAATATATATACTATATGGGGTTGGGGATGCTTCCTTCTGCCTGTTGCATACATTTGCCCATTTTTAATGGATTCAGGGTATAAAAAGATATTTGAAACTTCCCACGTGTTTCAAAGCCCACCACAAGTCAACAGCAGGAATCTCATATTTACAGCATGACTCAAGATTTAAGTTAACCCAATTTTTACGTAATTCATTAATAGTAATTGATACTTATTAATCTATACTGCATTTTTACTGGCACTGCGCTTTGCGTACGCATCTACAATTAGCAATAGATCTCAAAAGGTATTTCTACTTTGGATGCATCCAACCATTTGCTGTTGTACTGTATTGTGAGACAGTTTAATATGAATTTTACAAATTATAAAAATTCATTTGGAGAATTTAATATACATATCCGCGGGATAAGAACACGTCTTTGGCACATTCAACCCGATGGTTTGCCAAATGTTACACCCCTCTAAGCCCTTATATGTTCTAATCAAAAAGGTCCAGGAAAAACAAAACAAAAATTTTTCTGGCGAAAAAGTCATCTAAAATAGCTGCACGTACTTGTTCACGGTAAACAATACAATCGCAACTAAAAATTTATTTGTGTGTACGTGTATACAGAAATTCCTACAATTAACCACACGTTTTATTTTATAACTTCTGTGTTTCTAGATCTGTATATGCTATTCTAGGAGCTATTGTCAAATTTTTTTTACCTAAAAATTTGCTAAAAAATGAGATTTTGATATCGATTCTTATCGATTGCTTTGTGACGGGCAATTTATCGATTACCGGAAACAAATCCGTATTGTGCGGGCACAGTTGAACTATAAAACTATAACAACTATAAAATGCATAGATATGTCAAACAGCAGAATAATCGAAACACGATAAATCGCAACGAGTGAGACCCATTAGTGCCTGCGACCATTTTAGTGTGCCCAGATAGAGTAAGACTGCTGAGAGTGGCAGCCGAACGCCACGCTCCAAAGCCTAACGTTAAGTATGAAGCCGCATCCCGCCCAGCGCACGTGGTCGCTGCGGCTGATGCCTTTTCTGCCTGTGGTAGCAAAAGGTACACACATTCAAATGCTCTATATTGTATTTCTCCGTCCAGTCAGGAATAATGAGAAGAATCTGATTTATTTTTATTAAAAAATATATTCTAATATTTTTGTTTACTGTGGTGACCAATTTTGCTTAAAATAAAAAAAAGCTAAGTCATATTTCTGCAAGAGTAATTCATTGTCGGCTTGTCGAAAAATTCGAAGAAAAAACTAAAACTTTAACCTGTTCAATTTTTGCGACTTGCCACTTGTGCACAATCACACTCTTTCGATGGAGCAGTCGTGTAATATTATAAAAGGATTAGCCTGTTCATGTGCAAAATTGCTATTTTCCATGCTTGTTGTAAGGGTAAGGGTACCTGAATGTTGGCATGTGTGCATGATAACTTTTACATACTTTTCTATATGGGTGGATTTATGCATTTGTGTGCCGTGTTGGTTGACTGCCTGCCCGATGCAAATTTGACAAGTTTTGAAGTTTTTGGCATTCCTGAATTTCGAGCTCAACACACACACACACATACACACAAATGTGTGCGAATAGGCAGATCAAGGGTTTGTCGTGAGACAGAGGGAGACGCACAATGGGTGCGTTAATTTGGGCGACAGGCACGGTCTTAGTTTTTTGGCATGCCTGCGGTGGGCTTGCGGCCGCAAAAGGCACAAGTGTGTGAACAGTCAATGAAAACAGGTGAACCGCACTTGTCGCTCGTTTTCTCTTTGATATGGATGCAGACGCATGCTAGACATTCTGACCGTAATGACCAAATGTGCATCGGGCAGGCAGGCAGGCTCTATATGCACTACCGTGACATTTGGGGCCATTATCGGAGAAATTAATAAATATAGGGTGAAATATTGACGACATTTTACGTATGAAATATAATATTGCCAGATTTTATTTTTCATTACCATAGGATGTTATGAGAGAAATAGAAAATTGAGAATTTCTTAAAAGCTGTACCGATGATTTAAATGAAATAAAAGGCAAAATAATTAATAAACCGTGCTCTATATCTACAGATACCTTGCATTTGGGACCATTATCGGAGGAATTAAATAATATAGGTTAAAATTTGTTAAAATATTGCCGCCATTTTGATGAATAAAAATGTTAAGTGAATATTGCCAGCTTATTTTTTTCCCTTAACATGGGGTGTGAAAATATAAAAATTAAAATTCCTAAAAAATTGACTGGACGATTTTCTTAAAGTAAAAAACAAAATGATTGATAATTCGCGGACTATCTGTTAAACATTATCGGAGGAATTAAATAATAAAGATTGAAATTTGATGAAATATTCCCACCATTTTAATTAATAAAAATGTTAAGTGAATATTGCCAGCTAGTTTTTTTTGTATTAACATGGGGTGTAATATGAAAATAGAAAATTGAGAATTTCTTAAAAACTGTCTGGATGATTTTCTTGAAGTAAAATGCAAAATGAGTGATAATTCGCGGTCTATATGTTAATCTACCGTGCATTTAGGGCCATTATCGGAGGCATTAAATAATAAATGTTAAAATTTGATAAAATATTGCCGGCATTTTGATAAAGAAAAATGGTAAGTACATTTTGCTGATAGTTTTTTTGCATTAACATGGGGTGTAATATTGTTTCGTGACTGCTTGTTTCTCGGTGGTCCGCGCCGGCTGGCTCATCGGCTCCTTGGGCGTAGTCCCATTCCTGGCCCGCAGTTCGCACAATCGATATCAACAAAGCTACAACGTCTGTATCAAAACCGTCAATATAAATTAACAAAAAAAAAACACTGTTTATCCACTTTACTCTTCCAGATCGGTCCCCGGTTCCGGACCCAGCGTACCCGCCCTACCTGAGACGATCACCTGATCTCGCCTCCCTCATTTTGGCCACTAGATGGCCTGCATCAGCCCGTGTCGGCTGTTATGCCCACTCTCACCATCAATTTAAACTTAGCCGGACATTTTTTTCCTTCAATATGTGCGTATAATTGGTTGTGTTTTCTTAAAATTAATAACAATTAATATCATTTCTTACTGCATTTATCTTTGCAGCCACTTACAATCTCATGCAAGCGGACATTTCCCTCAACTTCACAGGTGCTTATAATTATTCGTGTATTCTTATAATTATTGACAATTAATATTGCTTCTATTGCAGGTATCTTTGCAGGTTATCTCCGCTCAGTTATTTACGTTCTCATGCTTGTGGATATTTTTTATAGCCGAACAAAACGAAGAAAGGAAAAGACGTCAGCGAAAGCTAATGCCAACCGCCGTTGGGGACCACGTGGGAGAACAAATATTAAATTGAGCGATTGGTCCCCACACGTTCGTGCACGTATATAATTTTATATATACATAATTATATATATGTTACAACGCTGAAAAAACAATGGAATGTTGTAAAGAAGCTTTTATAAAAAAGAGAAATTTGTAGGAATCAAATCGCTTAAGTACGCTTAACCTACCTAAAGAGCCCTGGGGGCGCTAAGGGCGATGGAAATAAATGATTTTTTTGTATGTATGGATCGTGTGGAATCGAAATTACTATGTTTTTTTCAATAGTGTTTGAAATAGTGTTTGGGGACGTTCTCTCCTGTTACTAGATTAATTGCTAGTTTTACCAGGTGAACTACGCAAAGTGAGAAATATTATTTAATTTATACAAAAACTTTAATCTATGAACAGGAAAAACAACTGCAGCTTGATGTCAGCAGCACGCCGTCTCTGGGCTGAGTCTGGGGAGGGGAGTGCTTGGAACGGACTCACTTGACTATCGCCACGCTTCCCGACTTTGGTCGTCGTCGTCTCGCCCGCTGCAGCTCGATCTTGGCGTCTCTTCTCTTCCTGTTTTAGGATGGCTTACGCGCTTTCTCGGCCTGGAAAATGTATGCGCGGCACTCGGTTTGCCGAGTTTAATTTTTTTAAGGTTTTTTTTTTATCTCGGCTGATGTCCGTCCATCTGTCCGTTCGTTCGTATATATGAACGCAAGAATCTCAGAACCTATAAGAGCTAGGACTGTAGGTCCTTTGTTTGTTTCCGATATTCGATAACTTGCCCCGTTTTCAAGTAATCGATAAAAATCGATATCGGAATACTGTTTTTTGAGCAATATCGGCAAATAATATGAGCTAGAGTCACCAAACTTGACATGTAGCTTCTAGAATAGTATATATATCAAGTATCTTTCATTTTATACCTATCGCCACCTTCCCGCTACCACCGAAATGCTACAAATCAAGTTAATTATCCAACTTGTATTGCCCATCAATTTAACATGCTTGTCGTTAACGGCTGACAATCGCAGCAACATCAACGGTGCCGCATTTCGGCATACGCATACATATACGAGGCAAGCACCGTTACTGCCCATCTGCACAGCTGCATTTTTTGGGTCAACAGCCCAAATGAAGGCCAAGGGTATATCCAAAGGCAGGCGATCCGCTCTCCCTATCTATAATCTCTTTAGGAGCGAATCGGGCGGCCAATAGCAATCGCCCCTTTTGGCGCCGTGGATCGCAAGCCCGGCGTTGCCACTCTTCAATAAATTGGGTGCCTCTGTGTACCCCCGCTACCCTGCTCATACGACAAAAAGATATCGGCGTGGCCGGTAATATTGCACGCAACCAACGAAGCAAACAATCGATGCTGCCGATAACGTCAAATGCAACATTACCACGCAGATTTTTGAAAACCAACGGTTGACGTGTTTACAATTAATCTGCATGTGGATTTTCTACATTTGTTCGCCCAGCCGGCTAATTAGAGCGCCTCACCTACGACCCTGAGATGTCAACACCGGGTTTCCATTCGGAAACCGAAGTCTTTGACGGGATCCGTGGCGTCGTTGCCGTCAAACCCGCTGTTCCCCTGTTCGAGCTTTAGGTATGCCCCTTCAAATTCTTTATAGTCCGCCTCCGCCGGAAAATCGCCAGCTCTTCGGTCCTCTACCCGGAAGTTTCGGTTGTTGGCGCTGCGCCCATTCCTAGCCTGAGGACGCCCGACAAACCTCGGTCTGGAGGGTTAATACCTCTTCCTACGCGCGCCTTGTCTGTGTGGTTTCGGCGGTACCAACGTTAAATACGTTCCGCTCTGGAGCCCTTCGTCATACGGGATAGCACCTGATTCATCAAATGCTCAGTTGGTCAGTTTGACTGACTGGGCTGAGTGTGGGAGTGCTTGGAACGGACTCACTTGACTTTCGCCACGCTTTCCGACTTTGGTCGTCGTCGTCTCGCCCGCTGCAGCTCGCCCTTGGCGTCTCCTCTCTTCCTGTTTTAGGATGGCTTACCCGCTTTCTCGGCCCGGAAAATGTATGCGCGGCTCTCGGTTTGTCGAGTTTAATTCAAAGTTTCTTTTTTTTATCACAGCCTAGGATTTAGTGTGGCCCAACAAAGTAAATTAACGTTTTGCGCTGATCGATGTATTTTTTTGTATATGGGTATATATATATATATATATATATGTCGGATCAGAGAAATCACTTCCTTTGCAATTAGGCATACTGGCAGCACAGCCAGTCCCAAGTGTCGTTGTAGTCACACAAAAATTATATTCTTAGGAGCACGTCCGATCGCTATGACTTTCACTTTTCGAATAGAATGAATGAATGAATGTCATTCCACATTCTTCTCTGACTTTTAGAACTGTTAGTGAACACTCACTCGGGCCATGCTCGGCAGAGACTATCTTCTTTGTCTCACACCATGCTTTCACTAGCAACCCTAATGCAAGTAGGACAGTTATGTTGAATAGCAGTACCTTCTGTCAAATTCTCTGTTTCTCACTAACACTTAATCGTTAACCTTCAAAAATAATACTCACAATAATTTGTTGGATACACGACACGGCCTTCCTGACATTTCACACGCCCTCGTGTGTACATTTCGCTTAGATCATGCCATAGTCAAAATTGTTGGGTAAAATTGAATAGTCATTACTTTACTTTAAGAATCACTTTACAAACAGCAGTATCATCGGTCATTGTAGGTTTTATTTTACTTATTTATTTTGATTTTTTTTTTTTTGTTGTTCTGTCATTACACGTCGATAGGCTCTTGCTGCCCAGCAACGATAACATGGAGCGGATCCATATAGGTCTTTCAACCTTTGACCCCCGCCACAATATCACAGCACTTGTGCTCGGCGTGTTTATTGTGGTGCGGTCTTAGCCATCGTGCCCAACCGCTCTCTCTCTAAGTGCCACAGTGTCTTGACCACGGTCCTCAACATTGTCACACTCATCGTCTCTCAAATCTATCAACTCCTCCGATACAGTGTTGCTTGGAAAAGCTCGCAAATGCTCATGCGCATACTTAAACGTGCGCTTACTCGTGAATGACTTTAATAAACACCTGTCTCCATCAAGTATTTTAATTATCTCAAAAGGTCCCTTAAAATTGGGATCTAACTTCGTTTCGTTCTTCCCTCTTGAATAGGACATGATCACCACGCTTATGTTTTACAATCTTTGCTTTATTTTTGTCAAACCTAGCCTTATCATATTTAGCGTTATTTACAATATTATCTTTGGATTGTGTTCTTATTAAATCTTTATCAATTTTTCTTTCATCTGCTATTGTTATCATTCTTAACGGCCTCTTTACCGATTAACAATTCTAACGGACTATATTTCGTTACACGATTTGTCGTGCAATTTATTGACAGCTGTATGTTCTTTAAAGCGCCTTGCCAGGATCGCTGACTACTCTCAACCGCTCTGAGCATGCTCATCATGGTTCTCATGACACGCTTTACTTGGACGTTTGCTCGACGGGCGCCCGTCGCAGTCAGGTGTAAACCTATTTTCTGTGAAGAACAAAATTCTCTAAATCTTGTTCTAGCAAAACATCTACCCTGATCAGCTATGATGCGATCCGGCACTCCGAGTAGTGCAACGGTTTCTTTGACTGCCTTAATGCAGTTTTCCGTATCAAGGTTCAGCGTATCTTGAAAGTGAACCAATTTTGTGAACGCATCAACTTAAGCTATGATATCCTCTTTCAAGTCGTTTTTGCCCCTTAACTTTTCGGTTAACTTTTAATATGCACAGTGTGCCAGGGTATGTCATTTCTAGGAATCGGGTGCATTTCTATTTGTGGCTTTCCAGATGGTGGAATTGATACTCTACAGGTAATGCAATTTTCTACAAACTTTCTCACATATTTAGACATCTTCTTAAACCAATAGTTGGCATACATTTTGTCTAGAGTTTTCTTCCTAAATGCATTATGGCTTCATGGACGTTATTAATGACATTACAGGCAAACATTTTGGGCTGCCATTTCTTTGAATGTTTCGATGTAACACTCCTGCTCTTAATTCGTCGCTGAGATAGCTTCTCGCATTTCATGGTTTTGTTGCTGTTCGGCTAAAAGCCAATCGTCGGTTATCTCAGCTAGGTTTATGCGCTCTCACCCGTTTTCGCTGAGGATTTATAATCAATGGGCCATGGATTGCGCGAGAAAAAATCAGTATGCGACATGCGTTTTCCCTTCCTGTATTCAATACTGAAATCGAATGATTGAAGATATGCCCACCATCGATGTACCCTTGGGGCTAGGTCAATTTTTTTTTTGATACTTGCTTTCAAGGAGTTGCAATCTGTATGCACAATAAATTTTTGCCTATGTAAATAATGGCGGAAGTGTCTTACTGCGTTGCACACCGCGAGGGTCTCAAGCTCGTTTGAGTGATATTTTGCTTCAGCCATTGTCGTACATTTGCTCTAATATTCAATAACTCAGGGTCTATTTTCTATCTTGTGCATTAAAATAGCACCATATCCAATAGAACTTGCGTCTGTGTGTAGTTCAATTGGCTTAAGTAGATCGAAAATTGTCATTCGTCAAAATTGATATGATTTTTTGACGAATTTCCTCATATTCCGGCTTCCAGACAAATTTATTATTTTTGGAGGTGAGATTATATAAAGCTTTCCTCTGCTCAGAAAATTTTGGTACGAACTGCCTAAAATACGAGGCTAGGCCTATGAATTGTCGCACCTGTGTTACTGACTGCGGTGACGGCAATTCGGCCAACGCTTGTATCTTGCGTGGATTTGGTCGAATTTAATCGCTTCAACTAAGTATCCTAATTATTCTATGCTCGTTTTCAAGAATATATGCTCATTCTTGCAATATTAAAGGAGAATCTAGCTCTAGACAAGTTTTCCAAGACCGCTTGAAGCCGATTGCGCGCTGAAAAATCGAGGAAGCATTTTCCAATCCAAAAGGCCTGGCCAAAAATTCATATTGTCCTTTTGGCATGACAAAAGCAGTTCGCTCGATAGAGTCAGGGTGTATTGGAACTTGGTAAAAACCACTTGCCATTTATAAACTGGAGAAATATCTGGCTTCACGCAGTCTATTAATTTGATCAGAAATCAAAGGCAGCGAATATTTGTCAGCGACCGTATTATCATTAAGTTCCCGATAATCAACACATAGCCAATCGGTTCCATTTTCTTTCTAACCATCTGCATTGAGCTTGCAAATGGGGAGCAACTCGGACGTATAACGTTTGATTCTAACAATTCTTGTACTTTATTTCGCACGACTTCCTTTTCTTATATAGGCAACCTATACGGACGTCTTTGAACAATTTTATCTGTGTTGCTTAATGCCGTATCATTATTCAAATGAGACTTCAGACCCTAAACTCAATATACCAAGTCCAACCAATACATCATAATATAAAAACTTATTCACAACAACATTACTACAAATAATATTTCTAAAGGGATTCATCGATTTCGACATTAGCCAGAATTGCATAGTGTTATGTTCATGATTTTCACCAATGCCCTTTAGAACTACTAAATTATTAGAATTTTTCAGCTTTTCAGCACAACTCTTTTGATGAGCATTCATTCATTTCGCTACAGAATGAAAAGAAAATGGAATGGGCTCACCAAATTAATGCAGCATTTGACATTTGCATTGCTCTTAATATCTCGAGAAATTTTCTGTTTTGAGACTCCAGAAGCTGAAGCCATGCAGAGTCAGAATTTCCTCGTGGAGAGGCATCGCCCTATCCCACTTCTGATGTCGGATCAGAGAAATCACTTCTTTTGCAATTAGGCATACTGGCAGCACAGCAAGTCCCAAGTGTCGTTGTAGTCACACACAACTTATATTCTTAGGAGCACGTCCGTTCGCTATGACTTTCACTTTTCGAATAGAATGAATGAATGAATGTCATTCCACATTCTTCTCTGACTTTTAGAACTGTTAGTGAACACTCACTCGGGCCATGCTCGGCAGAGACTATCTTCTTTGTCTCACACCATGCTTTCAGTAGCAACCCTAATGCAAGTAGGACAGTTATGTTGAATAGCAGTACCTTCTGTCAATTTCTCTGTTTCTTACTAACACTTAATCGTTAACCGTCAAAAATAATACTCACAATAATTTGTTGGATACACGACATATAATTACTACGTTTCGTGGCGTTATTTTATCATATAGGATTTATAGGATTGATTTAAAATAAAATGACTTTGCTATTTCTTTTGGCCTTACACAATGTTCATTTATTTAAATTTAATCTTAAATTTTCTTTCAAACCGCTGACCAAATCGAACTCCCTGCTATACATTTGGGCAGCAACATCATCGGTGCCGAATTTCGCCACACGTATACATAAACGAGGCGAGCACCGTTGCTGCCCATCTGCACAGCTCCATTTTTTGGGTCAACGGCCCAAATGAAGGCCAAGGGCATATCCAAAGGCAGGCGATCCGCGCTCCCTATCTATAATCACTTAGGAGTGAATCGGGCGGCCAATAGCAATCGCCCCTTTTGGCCGCCATCAACTGCGGCAAGAAAACTCCATATGTTAATGGGCACAATGGCAAGATCCGTCTCCGTCGCTCTTCTGGCCATTCTTAAGGTATGCTGTGTGACAGATGCGGCGCAGGCTCGATTCTTCATCGTCCTGGGTCACCTGTCTCCGAAGCTCATATAACTACGTTCAGCATACATCCAACATTAACACAAAATGAGACTACCCCAATATCACCTGTTATCGCAAGATGCCTTTGTCATTGCGGCTACCACCAGGCTACGAAAAACGGTCGCGAACGCTTCGCCATCATGTCAACGTGACTGACCGCCATCAACTACGACAAGAAAAACTTTTTATGCTCAGTGATATTCTAGTAATCTCTGCCTCCGTCGTGCTTCTCGGACTCCACTACACGCTGCGCGATCATGAGCCACCTACTCGTGCCACATAAGCCATCAGCGGTGTGGATCCTAAAGCCAAGGGAAACTTTTCCTTGTACTTGCATTAATATTTTAATTATTTTTTTTAGCTCTGCCGACTTCAAAGAAGCCGGGTGCTTCTTCAAAATTGGGCGCTATATTGTTATGTGGGTGCTTGTTTCTCGGCAGGCCGCGCCGGCTGGCTCATCGGTTCTCTGGGTGTAGTCCCATCCCTGGTCCGCAGTCCGCACAATCGATATCAACAAAGCTACAACGTCTATAGCAAAACAGACCTACACAACACTATTCAAAATAAACCACATAATCGATAACAACAAACAGTCGGAGCTTCTAAAAAATGAACGACACTAACAGCTGTAACAACAAGAAAATGTAAACAACAAAGGTGAGACGCTCGATATAAATTAAAAAAAAAACACTATTTATCCACTTTACTCTTCCAGGTCGGGCCCCGGTTCCGGACCCAGCGTACCCGCCCTACCTTAGACAATCACCTAATCTCGTCTCCCTCATTTTGGCCACTAGATGGCCTGCATCAGCCCGTGTCGGCTGTTATGCCCACTCTCCCCATCAATTTAAACTTAGCCGGACATTCTTTTCCTTCAATATGTGCGTATAATTGGTTGTGTTTTCTTATAATTAATAACAATTAATATCATTTCTTACTGCATTTATCTTTGCAGCCATTTCCAATCTCATGCAAGCGGACATTTTCCTCAACTTCACAGGTGCGTATAATTATTCGTGTATTCTTATAATTAATGATTACAATTAATGACAATTAATATTGCTTCTATGACCGGTATCTCTGCAGGTTATCTCCGCACAGTTATTTACGTTCTCATGCACGTGGACATTTCTTCACGAGGTGCGTATAATTGTTCGTATATTCTTATAATTATGGACAATATGTATTAATTTCAAAAATTACTCTTCTTTTTTAGCCGAACAACACTAAGAAAGGGAAAGACGTCACCGAAAGCTAATACCAACCGCCGTTGGGGACAACGTGGGATAACAAATATTATGAATATTAAATTGAGCGATTGGCTCCCCACTCGAGCGCGCATATATATATATTTATACTAGCGGGTATAACCCGGCCTTGCCCGTAGCACGTATGTTATAAAATCAATGTTTTCAAAAAGCTTTGAAAATGATTTTGAAACTAATCGGACTTAAAATTCACCGAAAACATCTTTGAAATGCATTTTCCACCACAGGAGTTTAGATTTCGCGAAAAATGTGAAACACGTCTCAAATGCTTTTTCTTATAGATCTTTGGATTTTCAAAGCTCTACATACGAACTTAATGAATACGTATTTTAGCGATTTGGGAAATTCCACCCGCAGCAGTGGTTAATTGGCGGAAAAAGTTGTATGAAAGTTTTTTGTTTACGATCCGATCGGCCCCAAACTTATTTTCAAAGATCTTTGTTCAAATTCATTTGAGGGGTGTTTCACACTTTTCGAAAAATCCGTTCCTCCTTGGTTGGAAATGGGGGTCAAAGATTTGGTGGGCGACGTTTCACGCTCAAATTCGTTTCCAGAGATGTATAAGAGAAATTATTTGAGACGTGTTTCACCATTTTTGCAGAATCCAAACTTTTTCGGGTGGAATGCGACTCAAAGATTTTTTGTGCGAAGTTTTAAGTTGTGTCTGATTTGCTTCAATCTTATTTTCAAAGCTCTACATAAGAATGTAATGAATACGTATTCCAGCGATTTGGGAAATTCCACTCGCAACAGTGGTAAATTGGCGGAAAACGTTTGTATGAAATTTGTTTCAAAATCATTTCAATTTTTTTTGAGAACATTGATTTTTAAACATACGTGCCATGGGCAAAGCCGGGCTATACCCGCTAGTATATATATGTATATATATACATATATATATATATACATGGAAAAAAATTACATGTTGTATAGAAGTTTATATAAAAAAGAGAAATTTCAAACCGCTTAGTACGCTACCTACCTACAGAGCTCTCTGGGGCGCTAAGGGCGATGGAAATAAATGATTTTTTTGTATATATGTATATATGTATGGATCGTGTGGAAACGAAATTACTTCGTTTTTTTTTCTTTTATTGTTCTTAGATGGCAGTCGCAATAGTGTTTGGGGACGTTCCCTCCCGTTACATGATTAATTGTTAGTTTTACCAGGTGAAATACGCAAAGTGAGAAATATTATTTAATTTATACAAAAACTTTAATCTATGAACAGGAAAAACAACTGCAGCTTGATGTCAGCAGCACGCCGTCTCTGGGCTGGGTCTGGGGAGGGGAGTGCTTGCAACGGACTCACTTGACTATCGCCACGCTTCCCGACTTTGGTCGTCGTCGTCTCGCCCGCTGCAGCTCGATCTTGGCGTCTCCTCTCTTACTGCTTTAGGATGGCTTTTCCTCGGCCTGGAAAATGTATGCTCGTTTTGTCGAGTTTCATTCAAAGTTTCTTTTTTTTATCACAGCCTAAGATTTACTATGGCCCGACAAAGTAAATTAACATTTTGCGCTGCCCGATGTATTTTTTTTATATATATATATATATGTATATATATATTTACGACGTTGCGTGGCGATATTTTATCATATAGGATTGATTTTGTAAATTTTTCCGGCACCATTTATTAAAAATAAAAAGACTGTGCCATTTCTTTTTAAATTTACGTTCAAAGGTGTGCGCACAACACGCTTATCGTTAACCGCAGTCCAAACGCGAATCCCGGTGCAATGTCCTGCATAACACCTCCCGCCCAACCGACCGAGGGGCGCAGTCGTGTAACGTACGAAACGAGTTGCGAAGTAAAAAAGTAAACAAGTAAGAGGTTGTAGTCGGGAGCTCCCGACTAGGGGATACCCTGAACCCTCTTCTCCCAACGGGTGATAGGTATAAAATGAAAGATACTTGATATATATATACTATTCTAGAAGCTACATGGCAAGCTTGGTGACTCTAGCTCATATAATTTGCCGAAATTGCTCAAAAAGAGGATTTCGATATCGATTTTTATCGATTACTTGGATCTGTACGGGGACTAGGAGGACCTACAGCTAAAATTCAAGTCTCTAGCTCTTATAGGTTCTGAGATCCTTGCGTTCATACATACGGACCGACGGACGGACGGACGGACAGACGTACAGACAGACGGACATGGCTAGATCAACTCGGCTATTGATGTTGAACAAGAATATATATACGTTATGGATCGGAGATACTTCCTTCTGCCTGTTACATACATTTGCACAAATACAATATACCCTGTTTACCCATTTTTAATGGGTTCAGGGTATAATCACAAATAAAAATAAGACTATCTATTAGCTAAATAGTTTAGAATCGAAGACTTTATTCGAGGAAGAGAAGACTCCAAACAGAATGGGCTGTAATGCTTGTTATAGTCATCACAGAGAACTCTGAACGGTTCATGCAAGGCATAATTAGTTGAGCAAATTGACGGCATTGCCGGCCTCAGAGGGTATAATACAATCGGCTATTAATGCCGATGAATTGCAGCTAGAGCGCAGCCTTGATATGTTGGAGCAGGCATTGGGGCAAGAGATGGATGATGCGCTGCACGCTGCAGGGAATGAAATTGAAATACAGCAGCGGCTCGCAGACAATGAGTCAGTGCAGCTGAATACAAATGAGTTGCAAATGCAGCATGCCCAACGGCTATGCGGCAGCAGCACTAACAATATACATGCTACTAATACTAACAATAACAACAATATATATAATAATAATGATAGCGATATTGATAATGATGAATATGAATTGTTTTTGTCAACTTACCTGCAGAAGAAGGCGGAAATGACTCCCTCGTTGGTACATTTAGTACAGCCTGGCCCGCTTTCCTTGCGGCGGCAAAATGAAATTTATCCATCGGTGCAGCCTGAGACTGAGCCTGGCCCGCTTTCCTTGCGGCGGCATAATAATAATGCTTGTCCAACGATGCAGCAGCAACTGCAGCCTGACCCGCTTCCTGGGCGGCGGCAAAATATATTAATGGCAAATTCCGAGCAGTTGCCACTGGATATGCCTGGGCTCATTGTGGAGCGCCAGGTTGATAGATGTCCAACGATGCAGCAGCAGATGGAGCCTGGCCCCCCTGAGGAGCTGCAAATGCAGCTGGTGCCTGTGCAGGGGCAGCCTTGGCCATCTGGGCCGCCATTGATGGATGAGCATGAGCAGCAGCAACAACAATCGACGCCTGCAAAACGAAAGAGTGAGAATTCAATACTGTCTGCAAAACGTAGATGTACTTACCGAATGGCGTCAATTCGGAGGCGACTGCAAGGGCCGCTCCAAGATGAGCTGCTGCCTGACAAGTGGCAGTGGCAGCAGCAGCGTATCGGCCAGGAGGCACTGGCAATGGCCGGGCTATATGGGCATCTGATGTTTGGTACAGCAGCCATACCTGGAAAACGAAAAAGGCAAATTAGACGGGCTCTGCAAGGAGTAAAAAGAGTACGTACCTGCCTCCCAGCACACGCGGAACAAGTGCGGGCGCCCCTGCAGACGGAACTGCAATGGTCAACGGCCATGCTCCGGCCTCGAAGATGTCCAAATTGGCTGCCCGAGCGTGGCCTCTATGGAATCCAAAATGCACACTATGTGCATGGCGCTCCTATATGCAGTGACTCCTGTATCCATAGTGGTGTCCATGAGAAGCGGCAGCACAATTCAATAAGCCAGCGGAGGCGTCGTTGGAGGCGGCCGAATGCCTACGTGAGGCTTATTGCGCATCAGCAAATGCATGCGTCGGCGCCTGTGTGGCGGCCTGCACATGGCTGGCGGCGTCTGGCGCATAGAAAAGCGCGTCCTTTAAGCGCAATCATTAGATTAAATTATAACTCGTTAAAAATCTGTAAAAAGAAAAATTTATAATTAGTTATATGTTAGCAAATCAATTTATGTTTGTAAAAAATGCGACTTACCTCTGTTGAAAAGTTTTTCGGTCTGCACGCTGTGACGAAAATGGCTTTGCAGAACATCTGTAGTCAAATCTAACTGTATGTTGCGTAGCGTTGCCACCCATGCGGTGTTGCCACGCTGTTAGTTTTTAGTTGTTAATGCAATTAGTATTTTAGGGAATTAGTACTTTTATTTGTTTTAGTATTTTAGTATATTTATTGTATTTAGTATGTAAGTTTAATGCAGACACATTCTATGTGTCTAACAACATGTTTACAGAGTTAGGATACAATGTTGCCAAATAATGTTCTTATATGTTGCTAAGTGAAAGTAATGGAAAAGAATAAAGCAAGTCACGGGGGAATTTCATTCCACTGTTGACCTATATTGTGCTTGGATGCACTCAACTAAAACTAAAAACTTAAAACTTAAATAAAATCAACTTAAAAAACTTAAAAACTTAAAAACTTAAACTTAAAACTTAAAAAAAAAAAATAAAAAAAAAATGCACTCAACTTAAAAAATTAAAAAAACTGATTGCGCTCGGACGCACTCACCTATTTAAACAAAATAAAATTAAAAGACAATAAATTAAAAAACAAAATCAAAAAATTAAAAAATCAAATAAAGCCATTGCGCTCTTGCAGTGCAAGTGCAATTATTGTGGCACACAAACACACAGACAAAAATCAAAAAGAAGTTAAAAAAAAATTAAAAAATTAAATAAAGACATTGCGCTCTTGCAGTGCAAGTGCAATTTATGTGGCACACAAACACACATACTCGGCATAGGAAATATATTGTGCGTGTAAAATATAAAAATGCGCTATCGAATTAAATAAAAAGTATGGACAAAAACGCGAATAAAAGTGGGAAGCCCTCTGAGGAGTGGCTAAATAGAGATCCTGAGATTGTGCAGGTGCAATTTGGGGATGTAAATCGTGTGCATAACGAGGCCAAGCGTCTTGGATATGTGCCGGCAAATATGGCAGCCG